>NC_133770.1:122935496-122972504 GCF_003597395.2 Chelonoidis abingdonii
TGTAAAAACTTAAATATCTTAGAAACAGTAGCCAATCAGTTGTTTTAATTGTCATATTTGAATTCAGCACATCAAAATACATAATAAATACCACATTTTATCTCTGAAGCAGACGATGTCTCAAAAATTGTAGACAGTGATATTGGAATGTACATTATAAATAAGGATAAGATTTTGTCATGGTTATTTTTAGTAAAAGTCATGGACAGGCTGTGGGCAATAAACAAAAATTCATGAGAGTCTGTGACTTTTACTGAAAATAAAAGGGGGGGGGAACGACAGCTGGAGTCCTGCCATGGGGCAGGGGGGAGAGACTGGGGGGACTGACAGCCAGAGCCTCACCATCACGAAAGGGGACACAGTGCTGGCTTCAGTCTTGGCCGCAGCCAAAGCAGTGAGGGGAGAGGGGAGGGGCAGAGTGCACAGCCCCCACAGCCACAGGGACATGTAGCCCTGGCTCCAACCCCGGCTGCAGCAATGCACAGCCCTGGATCCAACCGTGGCTTGGGGGCGGGGAGTTCCACACATCTCTGGCCCTGGTCGCAGTGACGGGTGGGCAGAGGTGAAAGTAAGCCGGTATGCCCCGGTACAGCATACTGGCAAGAGCCAGTGCGCCGTACTGGGGCAGATCGGCTTCCCCTGGTGGCAATTTAAAGGGCCTGGGGCTCCCAGCAGCAACTGGAGCCCCAGGTCCTTTAAATTGCTGCCGGACCCCTGCTGCCAGAGCCCTGGGGAAGCGGCGGAGGGGTTCGAGCGGTGATTTAAAGGGCTTGGGGCACCTGCCGCAGCTACTGTCCCAGGCCCTTTAAATCATCCTCCGAGCCCCGGGGTAGCAGTGGTGGGTCTCCAGTGGCTATTTAAAGGATCCGGGGCTGCAGCAGCCACTACCACCCTGGCCCTTAAAATAGCTGCTGGAGACCCACTGCCACCTCCCCAGGGTTCTGGCAGCAGGGCTCCGAGGACAAATTAAAGGGTTCGGGGCTCAGGTAGCCGCTACCGCCCCGGGCCCTTTAAATCATCCCCAGAGCCTGCCGGAGCCCCGGGGTAGTGGCGGCGGGGCTCAGGCAGCGATTTTAAGGGCCAGGGGCTCCCGGCTGCTGCTACTGCAGTGGAGCCCCCGGGCCCTTTAAAGTTCTGCCAGAGGCCGGGATCCCCTCCGATGGTGATTTAAAGGGCCCGGGTTTCGCTGCGATAGCTGCTGCTTCCTCAGCCCCAGGCCCTTTAAATCCTGATTTAAAGTGCCCAGGGATTTAAAGGCCCCGCCTCTTCCAATAGAGGCCACACCTCTTCTGGTTGAGGCCCCGTCCCCTCCTGCGGACTCCGGAGTACCGGTAAATTCTTTAAGTTCCTTTCAGCCCTGCAGGTGGGGGGCTCTCCAGCCCTGACCTTACCCATGGATGGTGGGGGACACAGCCCCAGCCCAAGCCAGGGTAAGGGGAATGTGCAACCTCCACCTGGCCGAAGCTACGGGGTGGGGAGGAACACACAATCCCTGCCCCAGCCAAAGCCGCAGGGCAGTAGAGGGGGGAGAGGGTACTGTTCCAGCCCCGGCCACAGCCGCTGAGGGAGAGGAGGGCAGCGCACAGCCCCAGCTCCAGCTGCTCACAGTTTAAGCCACAGAAGTCACAGAAGTTGAGTGAATTCACGGAATCCTTGACTTCCCTGACCACCATGACTAAATTGTATCCTTTATGATAAAGAATGATCATAAATAAAATGAAAATACAATTTTTAACATACTTGAACAACATTAATTTCTAATGCATTCTTTTTGTTTTATTCACTTTGTTTGCAGAAGTCTCTGAGTCAATCGGGGGAATTCATGAGGTTTTACGTTTGTTAATTTCTGATTCCTTTGCTCTGACAAACATTCTGGAAACAGAGTGACAAAGTCCTAACAGAATGATGATCTTTACAACTAATTGGCGTATATATGTAATAACAGTCCATTATTTAAACTAAAAGGGACAAATACAGCCTCCTAATGCCCATGGTTTAATTTACAGTAGCTATGTTAAGATTGGTCAAACTACTGCACATGAATTGAATCCAGCCTGTGGCCTTGGGAAATGTGGCTTTCTAGATGTTCACATTTAAAGGAAACAAGAGACTTTTCTCATGTTTGATCCTACCTAAGAAGAGGAGAATCCAAACTTTCCTGGAAACAAGGACACAGTTTATAGAGATAAAAAATGGCTAATGTACAGCAACTGAACAGGCTACATGGTGTAGACAGTTCCTATCTGACCTGTGCTG
This sequence comes from Chelonoidis abingdonii, assembly GCF_003597395.2. Taxonomy (NCBI): domain Eukaryota; kingdom Metazoa; phylum Chordata; order Testudines; family Testudinidae; genus Chelonoidis; species Chelonoidis abingdonii. The sequence continues at coordinate 122,937,753 of NC_133770.1, forward strand.
GGTAGTGTAATAGGGTCAGGATTTGGTCCAACGCCAGTAAAACAAAATAAAAATGAAATAAAACAATAAAATAAAACAAAATTCTATCTTGTAAAACAGTTTTAAAATGAACATTTTAATTTAGTCCTCTTCACATTTTGAAGGATGTATTTATATACATCTATGTCCACATCTCATCAGGTTACTCTTTATAATGTTAATACAATATTTTCTAAGTACTGGACTTGATCAAATGTCTGTGTAGCTGAAATGTTCTATTATTGTAATCATTTGTGCAGCTCTCTCTGTTTCTTAAGTTTGTCTTCTGTTCACTTTTTTTTTTTAGGCAAGAATTATTAAAGAGAATACAAGAATGTATTTATCTCAATGAACAATATCAAACATGTTTTCAGAGAGTAAGGGAGAAGCTAAAGGAAAATCCAAATGATCGGCAGTTCGATTTCAGGTAAATCATTCATTCTGTCCTTGAATCAAATCTTGTCCATTTATATAATTTATAACTGCACAATCAACGTATGTACAGAGGAACTGGAGAGTTTAACATTCAGTGAAAGTGTAAACTGCAGCATGTTTCAGACCTGATCCTGGAGTTTTTACTCAGAAAAAAATTTTCAGTGACAAGTTTTGCCAGTTTGTCACAGATTTGGTACCCATATAGGCCCAAAGGGATTTCAGTTGAACTAATGCATGTGTTTAGAGTTAAGCATGTTCATAAGTGGACTTTTGGATCAGGTCCTTAATCATACTGCCAATGAGAGTTTTGCCTGAATCAGCACTGTAGAACAAGGCCTTCAGCCGGCATCTTAACATTATAAGGCCAAATTGTGATATTCTGAAAACTGTGACATAATTGGAGATACTCTTTTATATAAAACAGTTACAATTAGGACCAAAATTGGCACATGTAAGATTTAAGCATTAAGTACTTCATACTCATCGTAAAAGTGGTTTACTTGATTCTGCACTAATAAGAGTACATTTTAGAAAAAGAGAAACATTGTGCAAGTACCGGAAGAATATATCTGAATCTTAGAAATTCTTGCAGTATGTTTTATTCTATATGTTTATGATAGTCTCTCTTTTGCCTTTTTTTATCATCAGTGAAAACTATATATTTGGAAAATTTGATGCCTTCTGTAAACGCTTGGAAAAGATTTCAGATATAAGCAATATCATGGAAGGCCTTTTAGAGCTACAGAATATAAAAATAGAAGGTATTGAAAGGATCAATGCTCGTTACCAGATGATTGCTACAAACACCAAATCAAAAACCTATGATGTTCTGGATCACAGGAAACAAGAGGTACATATTTCAGAAATAATAATAAGAAATGGTAAACACTTGTGAAAATCTAAATCAGTCACTTTAAACTATGCATTTCCTTGAAAATATGGTGGATTTTAAAACAATATACAAAAGAACCATTGTGAAGTTTATAACAATATATGCATTAATTTGTTTATAATTCTAACATGTTCCTATCTTATTAAGATAATTTTAAGTTGTTAGACATTCACCACTGGTAGTTGTACACAGATAAGTGAACTAGTTGTGAATGTGACAGGTTAATGGCCCAGAAGTGCAAATACTTTTTCTTGAATCTTGAGCATATTTTATGCCAATTAGAAAACAAAACTTTTTCCTTTTTTTTGAGATACATAAACCTTGAATCCCATCTGGAAAACCCTAACTCATGCAGGCAGTAATGCTGAAGTCAGTGGGACTACTTGCATCACTAAGGATTAATTAGAGGAGGAAGAATTGAGGAATCAGGCTCCAGAGTTCAGACTGGATTGTTTTAATAGCAGTTCTTACACTCTGTTCCATCAAAGCAGTTATGCCTGTGCTCCAAGAACATGAATAGTCCGGTGGAAGCTAGTGTGACTGCTTCCATATTTAAGGCCCCAGTTTCTTGAATCAGGGCCCATGTGCTTTGCTAGATCCGGACTATAATTACAACACGTGAAAAATATTTTGACTTACTTATTGCACTACCGTTCTTCCTAACTCATGGTTTGCAAATTCTGAAAATCGCTCTTTATGTTTCAGGTCTGGAGCACTTCTGGACTGTGCTCTGATGTCTGTAATATTTGCTGTGTGGTTGTCCATTGAAAATCATATTTGGATGCCTGCTGGGGTTTTGGGCTGTTTCGAGATCTCTAACTTTTATTATGTTTGTGGTTTTTTTTTGGCATTTCTACATATGAAATGATTGGGTGAGAGCAGCATGGACTGCCTCTGTAGGGTGGTGAGTGTCTCTTGTGAGATGATGAAGTCATTCAGAATCTCACAGGATTCTTCACACTGGACTTTCAATATAAATCATGAAAAGTAGTCCTGCTGACTGTTCTGTGCTTGTCTGATCTAGCATGTAAACTCCTGGGGGTTACGAGCTCTGTCACTGGACTGTTCTGTAGAGTGCTGAATACACTTAGTGGGCAGAATATGCAAATACTGTATTGGTTCCAAGAGGGTGGCTTTACATGAAAATTAATGGCATCATATAATCCATTTTTGGTTTTGTTTTGTTTTGTTACCCTCTCCCCCTTTTTCAGTTTGAGAAAGATTACCTTGAATTTAAGAATCAAATTGAAGGTCTGCACCAGTCAATGCAAGAATTAGTGGATTCCTGGTTTGAGAAATCTTTGACTGTGAGTAATTCTGCAAGTAAAAAACCTGACCTTCAGAAGTGCTGGGCACCCACAAATCCTATTGAAATCTCTGCATGCTGCAGGTGTTCAGCATTTTTGGAAATCAGGCCACAATGCTTGTTCGATGTGAGATAATATCAGAGGATTTGAGCAATGTTGGCAAACTCTTCAAGCTCAAGTGCACTCAGTCAGAAATACTGAGTTTTTAAATGCTGATAATTATCAAGTGCCAATTTCCTATTCTGTCTTCCTCACATCTTTTGTCCCTCTCATCTTCCTCATTCTGTTTTGTCTTACTTTTTTTGCTCCTCGCTCTTACTTCTTCCCTGCTGATGCAACAAAATAGTAAATTGCTTCTCTTGGAGCATCTGTCGTTAGCTCTCCAATTTACCTCACAGGCCCTGGTTCCTCTCTGCACCTCCAGACCTATCTGCAGTTTTGCTTTTCTTCTATTGCTTCCTTTCAGTGCTTTCTTTCCTTCTGCTCTCTACTTCAGCCTACAGTTTGTCATTGGTACGTTGGGGGTGGAGTAGAGGCAGGGCCTGTGGTGTAGCAGGGGTTCGAGCACCCCGGGGGAACTAAGAAAGATGGCGCCTATGCACTTCTCTGTGGCTCAGAGCAAAACGGTTGGTTGTTCCTTTTACACTGGCAAGGAAGACAGTTATAGAAACACCTAAATTGACAGACAGACAGATGTTGTTAAGATGAATATTTCCTCCTTTTAAAAAATGTGTTACAGATTGGACTGCTATTGCTTCCAAAATGTTGGCTGGCTTTTTTTTTTTTCATTTCTAATTGTGCTTACATTACAAGAATTATTAGGGGGAAAATGGGAAGTGGAAATTTAAAAGAATTAGAATCAAGTTTAAACTATTCCAAGTGTTGCCCCTTTTTGACCCGAGTTGCTAGTCAAAGTCCAGAGCCCTTTGGATAGTTCAGGTTGAGATAGTAATTGATGAAGGAGTCTGGTATTTTCCTTACTGTTATCTTGTTTCTTTATATTCTCCAAATATAGGAGGAACCAGAAACAGATGAATAGTTTATTAGTTTGTGTCCCCTAAAACCTCTTTAGCCAACACCAGAGCAAAAAGTTCTTTCTCTAGCTTTTTCCAAGGTCATACACTGTGCTCACAGGCTCCTGCTTGGCTTGCTTTTTCCTGGTTGGTTTTTGGCCCTTTTACCTGTTTCTGTTCTGTCAGACTGTTTGTCTATCACTCACACACAGAGTCACAATCCTCAGTGGAACTCTCCACCCACAGGGTGCTAGTTTCTGAGCAGGCTCTGTTTTGCCATGTTTCGATATGGCCTCTCAAGTCTTTCTTATCACTATCTTAAGTGAAGAGTGCATTCACACATCAGTTTTAACTCAACCCATAATAAGGTTTTATCCAATACATAACACAAGACAGAAAAGAGCTGTACTCAGTTTAAAAAATGTATTACCCAGCAGCTCATTCAAAATATTTTCTCAGTTGCATTTCTTATGCTCCTCCTTCCAGATTGAAGTAAACAAAGAAATCAACATTGTGAGCTGTCTTTAAAATCAGAACTGATTTTAGATTTGGGCCCCAATTTTGAAAAAATCTGTGTGAGCAGACCTCAGTGCCTGCACAGAGCCCCACTGATGTCAGGAATCTGCCCATGTGGTGCTGTTGGCAGAATCTGAGTCTTGATGAAGGTGGAGGTACTACTCTACTTCCTCCTGAGGGAATTCTGCACCAAAAAAAAAAAAAATTCTGCACACAATATTTTAAAATTCTGAAAAATGCTGCCATTTTATTTGTCAGTAAATAAATGTGGAGGCTCCAGCATGGCAGTGGGGAGCACAGACCACTGGCTGCACAGAAGTGGGAGATCACTCTGCAGGTCCCCTGCTCTCCCAGGACACAGACTGGGAGGTGAGGATGCACCCAACCCTGACACAGTGCAAGGACTGGGTCCACCCCAGAAACACCTTGGGGCCCTGCCCCTCCACGCCAGGCACACAAATATAGCAAGTGAGAGGGACAGAGTTTTGCACACACACCCAGCCTTAGTCCCCCATCCATGTGTGTGGCAAGCAGGGCTCGTTGGGGAGTTCTGGGTGCAGGGGGAATGGGACTTTGCAGGGGGGTCCAGGTGAAGGTGGCTGGGGCTTTGGGGAATGTCTGGGTGTGAGAGGCTCAACAGAGGTGTCCAAGAACTGGGTGAGTGGGGTTTGGTGGGGTGCGGATCTAGGTACAGTTGATTGGAGCTCAGTGGGGTGGGAGTCTGGGGGCAGGGGAAGTAGGGCTTGGCAGGGGTTCCAGATGTGGGGGATTCTGGGTGCACAGTGGCTCTGGATGCAGGGGGTGAGGCTCGGCGGAGAGGGAGTCTGGGTAAGGGGGGTATGGATTCAAGGGAGTTAGACATACAGAAGAGCAACTCCCTCTACAGTGCCCCACCCCCACGCTGAGGAGTGATGGGGGCAGGATATCGAGATGGGGTGTGGAGCTTCCTGCAGCTGGGGGAGATTTCTGGGGGTGGGGTCTGACCCAGTCCTGGCCCTAGCCGCTCCTTGCAGGGGAAGAGGAACTCCTTTCGTTGCCCAGCCAGGACCAGCAACTGAGCCTGGTGCAGGGTCAGAGCCACCGGTTGGGGTGTCCTCAGCCCTGCTCCCAACTGTAGTGATTTACCTCTTCGCCAGCTGCTCTGGACACCTGAAACGACACCCCTGCGCTGCTGGGGAGCGGTGCGTCACTGATCTTGCTGCTTCCCTTTCCTTCCCCATCATTTTCTGCGAAGAAGCAAAGAAATCTGTGGAGGTCATGAATTCTTCCCACATGTAGTGGCAAAGAATTCCAGGAGTACTCTACACTGTATTTGTGTGTGGCTCAAGGATCATTGGGAGAAGAGTCAGAAAGAAATTAAATATTGCTCCATTATCCTATGTAGGTAGCTTTTTGACAAATCAAATTATTTTAAACATGATATTAGAGCTAAGTGAGAATTTAATAAATTAACCTATTAGATAAGATTGTTCTATGTTCACAGTAAAATAACTTAACCAGTTACAAACATACAATGACGACTTACTAAGCTATTCCCATCTTGATGGAGCATTTACTGCAAATCTCCAATCTCTCTTTTTAGATTGAACAGATGTTGGGACTTCTAATGAAGTTTGAACACCTTGGTAAAGACCATATTGATCTTACTGAAAAATATATAATCGTCGTTCAGCGATACAGCCGAGAATTAGATCTGGTTCGAAAACTGTACCAGAAGCAAAAAGAAAATCCACCTATGCCTCGTAATGTACCACCTGTAAGGATGAAACTAAGGCGAGAGAAAAAGATCTTTACTCTTTTTCTGTTTTATGTTAATGAAAACATAAACTTAAATCTTGCTCCATTGCAGGTAACTGGGAAGATTATGTGGGCTCGGCAGTTGTTCAGAAAAATAGACCATCCAATGAAATTTTTTAAAAAGAAGACTGCACTTTTGAAGGTTGGAAATTAGTGGGGGAAATGCTAAATTTGAAAAAAAAAAAAAAAAAAAAAAGAACATGCCAATAACATAGCTTACTTTTATCTCCCTTATATCCATTCCTCTGCAACTTTAAAGGCCTGGCCCTCAGATTCTAGAAGCTCCTGCCATACTTGACTACTCTAGCTTCTGACCTCTGGTGGTAATGCCAGTTCCCTCTGTAGCTCATCACAGCTGCTTCTCAATCACCTTGTGCTGCTTGGTTCTAGTAGGTAACTCAGGTCACTCCTTTTGTCCTCACCTGGGCCTGCCGCTGCCCCACATTGCCCTGCTCTGTAGACCAGTGTTTCAACAAACGATTGAAAGAAACAAATCTCTGTGAAATTGCACATCCCACGTTTCATATTACAGTGTAGAATTTTTGTAGGTAAGGTTGATAAAAATGAGAAAAAGAGTTTAGGAAGGTGTTTTAAAAGTTTCCTCATTGAATTTTAAAATCTCTTTCTAAGTTGTTTGGCACATCAGATCTCCAAAATGGCTTGGCCTGCATACTCCACACCAGTTTGGTTCCTTTGACCATCATGAGGAAAGGTCTGGTAGGCACAATCTAATCCATTATATGAGCACAATGTTATAAAAATAAATTTCTTGTGATTTGTAGACTCCAGAAATGAAGAAGGTAATTTGGAGCTACAACAAAATGGCTGCTGTTCTTTTAGAATATGAACTTCTTTATCACAGAGCATGGTGCAGGTTTGCTGAGCAAGCTAAGAATGGACTGCATGCTTCGTTACTTGTCAGACATCCAGAAACCAAGGTAAAGAAGTTAAAAGTTAAAAATAAAAGGATAGTGAAGGATGAAATTTGTTACTTTTACTTTAATCACATACACAAAACTATGGTTATAAAATGCCGTTAAGATTGCAAAATAAAGCATTCTAAGGTTACTCAGTGTGACCTTAATTCTGTCACCTTATGTGTAAATATTGCAATATAGATGTTAATTGATTGCATGCTAGTTTTTCCCATAGTATCCCTATCTCATTTAGTGGAGGATAAGTTCGTATGTGGCTGTTAGCCAGGGATGCAGCACCATTTTTTGAGTGTCGCTAGCCTGTTTGCCAGAAGCTGGGAGTGGATGACAGGGGATGGATCACTTGATGGTTGTCTGTGCTGTTAATTCTCTCTGAAGTACCTGGCACTGGCCACTGTCAGAAGACAGGATACAGGGCTAGACGGACCATTGGTCTGACCCCGTATGGCCGTTCTTATGTTAGTGTACATAACGAACAATACTCAGAGAATGATATAGCTAGTTGATGTTTTTCTCCTAAGCTTTCCACGTATGGATTCCATGTCTTATTTATTATACATTGTCCAAAACCTGCAGCAAATATGTAATTATCAACTGCCTCATGGTCTTTTCTATGTTCATCAACACTATACTGAGTACCTCACGAATATCAATTAATTTGAGGTGGCAACTACTTGGTGAGATGGGAAAGTATTATTATCCTTACTTTATAGATAGGGATTACAGCACAGTGAGATTAAGTCCAAAATATGCAATTATGAGTGCTTCAGTGGTTGGAAAGCTCCTCAGTTTAGATACCTAGAACCTGACTTTTTAGAGTACTTAGCATTTTTATACCATTTTACATGTTCAAAGCACTGTACAGACATTAATCCTCACAACATATTTCCTCTGAAGTAGGTATTATCCCCATATGGGGAAATGGAGATGTGACATTAGAGTGATTTACCTAAAGCCAGAGTGACTCAGTGACAGATTCAGAATTAGAACTCAAGTTGTCCTGATTCCCATCCCTGTGCACATTCCTCCAGACCACGCTGCCTCATGTGCCAAGTAGCTCTTACTGACTTCATTTGCATTTGTGAGTCATTAGCTCTTTTGCATATTAGACCTTCTTTGACTCAGGTTGGGCAGTGTAGTGGTCCGTCACTCTGAGTGGGGAGAGAGGCAAAGCTGCCTCACTGCATCAGGCAACAGTAATTGGGCTTGGGCCCCTCTGGCTGGAGTCAACAACAAGCAGTCTATAGCTCGCAGCCTCCTGGCTGGGGTAAACAACAATCAACAGTCTGGAGCACTGGCCTCTGGAGCTGGGCAGAGGAACATTCAGTCTTTAGCCTAGAGCCTCCTGGCTAAGGCATACAGCAATCAACAATCTAGAGCCCACAGCCTCCTGGCTGGGGTAACCAAAAATTAAGGCACAGACCTTCCGTCCTAGCACGAGTGTGCTGCCAATCCCCAGATGTGGGGTAGTGGCAAAGGGGATAGGGGGACCTGGGCCCACCTTCCTCCACTGGATCCCAGTCAGTGGCCCTATTAGTGGCAGGTTCTGCCACTGGTTTGGTGGGGAAACTGAAATATGGTGCCTCACTTTCTGGCAGCGCTACCAGATCAAAGACTGGTTCCCCTGGGCTACTTCCTAGCCCACATAGTCAGCATTGCTCTTTTAAGCTGGAGCTTTGTCTGGCTGCCTCGCAATCGGGTGGTGGCCACTTCAGCCATTCCTTGGGGTCTTTGCTTGCTTCAGTCTGTAGGGTGCTGATCTGCTCAGCTGCTGGTCCAGGGTCGTGAAGAAGGCTCGGCTTCCTAGAAGAGACGTCCGCCTTCTTCCCTGGTACAGCCACAACTTCACTGCAGGGCCCTCCCTTTATACTTCATGCCCTGCCCCGGTACTTCTGATGAGCTGGGCAGGGTGGGTTCAGTTCTTCCCACCACAGGCAAGGTAGTGGTCTTTCATTCTCAAGTCTGGTAAGGATGGTATGTTGTTTGCCCTCCTGTCCCTGGACCAGGAGAAGACATTGGACAGGATAGACCATGGGTACCTCCTGGGAAGTCTGTGGGTGTTTGGCTTCAGGTCCCAGTTGGAGCGCTGTACGCGTTCGCGGAGTGTCTGGTCAGGCTCAACTGGACCCTGACTGAGCCGGTCAGCTTCGGGCGGGGGCGGGGTACGCAAGGATGCCTGCTGTCAGACCAGCTGTACACTCTGGCGATCAAGACCTTCCTCTGTGTCCTCCGATAGAAGTTGACGGGGTTGGTGCTTCGGGAGCCGGAGCTGCGGCTGGTCCTGTCGGCGTACGCTGACGATGTGCTCCTCGTGGTCCAGGACCCGGGCGACTTGGCGCGGGTGGAGGCTTGCCAGGCTGTGTACTCGGCGGCCTCCTCCGCCCGGGTTAACTGGGTCAAGAGCTCTGGCCTGATGGTCAGGAACGGGTGGCAGACGAGCTCCCTCCCACCCGCGTGTCAAGCCATCCAGTGGATCGTAAGTCCACTGGTCTATCTCAGTGTTTACCTTTCTGCCACGCATCCTTGTCTGCCAGAGAACTGGCAGGATTTGGAGGCCAGGGTGGATGAGTGGCTGCAGAGATGGACAGAGCTCCTCAGGTGTCTCTCCCTGTGCGGGAGGGCACTGGTGTTGAATCAACTAGTCCTGTCCATGCTCTGTCACTGGCTCAACACCCTGAGCCTGGCCCCGAGGATCCTTGTCCGGCTCCAGAGTGTAGCTCTGGAGTTCTTCTGGCCAGGACTGCACTGGGTCTCTGGGTCTCTGGAGGAGGGAGGACAGGGCCTGGTCTGCCCCAACAGCCATCTCCATGTCTTCCACATCCAGGCCCTGCAGAGAGAATCCTTTATGGCGCAGGTAGTCTGGTGTGGAGCACGCTGGCGCATGCCTTCCTCCGCTGCCTTCGAGGGCTCCGATACGACCAGCAGCTCTTTTTTCTCCACCCAAGGGTCTTCTGTGAGACCTCTCTGAGCTTCTGGTCTTCTGCTAGGACCTCCTCCAGACCTGGAAGCTATTCTCGGCCACCAGGTCCATTGTGGCCACTGACGGGGTGGACCTGCTTGCAGAGCCCCTGCTACACCCCTACCTTCGTGTGCAGGTGGTGGAGTTCCGCTCGGTGCAGCGGAGGCTGGTCATGGCAGAAACCACCAGACTCGGAGACCTCCTGCACTATGGCGGGGGACTGGGTGGATCCCAGAGCGCCCGGTCGGCGCATGGGTCTCTCCACCCTCTCGACCCCCCTGCACGTTCTCCAGGAAGTTGGGGCAGCCTTGTCACCCACCTCTTGGATTTTCTTTGAGCGGGTACTACGAGAGGGTTCTCCCTGCTCACCCCTCACCCCAGGCCCTCTGGGCCTTTTCATTGAGCCCCTGTACTGCGAGCCCTCCTGGCTCCCTCCCTTCCCACAGTCCGAACTGGCTGCGTGCTGCGCAGCCAGTTCATTTCCAAACTGTGCTAAGGAAACAATTCTACATGCTCATGCTCCACATGTTTCACTTCCTTACCCTTGTCCCACCCTGATACCAAATGGTGGGACTATCTACAACCTGTGGAGGGTGAGGAATCCCAGAGGGCCAGCCCCTATTCCAGTCTGGTCCCACGGCCCACTGGGGATATTGGTTGGCAGCTGCTTCAAGGAGTTGTGAGCACAGGCATGTACCTGGCATGGTTCACCCTCATCTCTGATGCCTGCCTCTTTTCCGGCGTGAGAGAGAACCTGTCACACACTTATCTTGAATGCGCCAGGTTCCAGCTCCTATTCCGGCTCCTCCAGAACCTTCTGGCTGCACTGAAGTTCTGGCTGCACTTTTCCCCACACCTGTTTATACCCTCACACCCTGTCTGTGGCCCCACAAAGTCACGAGACCTCCTTATCAGCCGCCTCCTGGCCTGGCCAAAGTGGCCATCTTCAACACCAAGAGGAGGATGCTATACAAGGGGGTGCTCTGCGACTGTGGGGCTTATTTCCACGCCTCCCTGGTCTCACGCATCTGGGCATAGTTCCTTTGGGCAGCATCCATTGGCTTCCTAGACAGCTTTGAGGAGCAGTGGGCGCTGTCCGGTGTTCTCTGCTCGGTGTCCCCGTCAGGCTCCCTAGTTTTGAACCTGTGACCATCACTCCTGACCCTGTTATTCATTAGTTTTCCCCCACATTCCGTTGGTTCCTGGGTCCAGCGGTCCCTCTCACAAGGCTGGGAGAGGGGCCTTTAGATATGGGCAGTCTTGTGCCTGCCTACCTCCCAGTTTCCCAGTAAAGCCTCTCTACAGGCACCCAGAGATGAACACACAATGGCCACTGGCCAAAATTTAATTTAAGGGACTTGCCCACATCACGTAGGAATTCTGTGGCAGAGGAAGAGAGAGAAGGGGCAACATTAATTGTAACTTGAGTGCCTGATTTTCCAACCATAATAACATTTTGTTAATGTCATTTTTAAAATGTAATATCTTAGTTTTTAAGAAAAGAAAAAAAAAAGGTAAAACCACATCCAAATTTTATTATGCCCAAATGTAACAACACCCTCCTCCCCTCCATGTGGAAGATCAGGCCTTTATTGTGGTTATTTTTGAGTTATTGACATAAAAATTAATTATTTTGAGTTTTTTTGTGCCCAGATAGCTCAAAGCCTGCTTTGTTGCTAAAATATAATTTCTTTTAAGAACATAAGAACAACCATTCTGGGTCAGACCAAAGATCCATCCAGCCCAGTATTCTGTCTACCGACAGTGGCCAATGCCAGGTGCCCCAGAGGGAGTGAACCTAACAGGTAATGATCAAGTGATCTCTCTCCTGCCATCCATCTCCACCCTCTGACAAACAGAGTCTAGGGACACCCATTACCATTACACATCCGGCTAATAGCCATTTATGGACTTAACCACCATGAATTTCTAGTTCCTTTTAAACCGTTATAGTCCTAGCCGTCACAACTCCTCAGCAAGGAGTTCCACAAGCTGACCGTGTGCTGTGTGAAGAAGAATTTCCTTTATTTGTTTTAAACCTGCTGCCCTTAATTTCATTTGTAGTCCCTAGTTCTTGTATTATGGAAACAAGTAAATAACTTTTCCTTGTTCACTTTCTCCACCCCACTCATGATATATACCCTATCATATCCTCCCCTCAGTCTCCTCTCTTTCCAAGCTGAAAGTCCAGCTTCTTTAATTCTCCTCATATGGACCTGTTCCAAACCCTAACTTCTAGTTGCCTTTCCTGAACCTTTCTTAGTGCCAGTTATATTTTTTGAGATGAGGAGACCATCTGTACACAGTATTCAATTGGGGTATCAGTATGTAACCTATAAGGGCAATAAGATATTCTCCGTCTTATTCTCTGTCCCTTTTTAAATGATTCCTAACATTCTGTTTGGTTTTTTGACTGCCCTTTTTTTCTCTTTTTTTTATTGCTTTGACTGACTTTTTTGTTAGTTTCTGATGATAAGCAATTGTTCTTGTGTAGTTAGAAAACTACTGACCATGTACATTTTTATTTTCATATTGGCAGGAGTAATTTTCTAATTTAGCAAGTTTGAGGTTTTCTAACCACAGTGTATGGGGAAAGAAGACTGTTCTAGCCAATATTTTTGTTCAAATGATGAGGATACAGTGAAAGATTCACAGCATAATGAAGTCAGTGGGAGTTGCTGGTTGCCCAGCGCTTGGAAAATTGAGTTATGTATAGAGGTGCCCGAGTTTTGGGTTCAGGAGTCTAAACGTAGTCACTCATTTTCAAAATCTTGATTAGTCATCTGTACTAGACTTAATACATTTTTCAGAAAAATCACACTGCCTATGTGACCACCAAACTGCCACTTTATGTTCACTGTTGTTTTTTCCCCCCCTCCTGTTCTGATGTGTAAAGGAATTATTTGTGAATTTGGATCCTATGGTCCTCGAAGTACTGTGTGAAACAAAATACCTGAAAAAAATGAATTTTGAAGTTCCAGATGTTGCCCTTGGCATATGTGCAGAAGAAGAACAGATTAAAAAACAGCAAATGAAGTTAGTGAACACTTAACTTGATTTCATCTTTATCTGGAGATTTTCTTTTGGGTCTCATTTCTATCTGCTTTTTTGGTCATTATAACTACTTTTCCTTGTGACAGATGTCAGTAGAGTCCAATGGAATCTAAGCACATTTGCCCACCCTTCTTTAATAATAATGTCCACAATGTAGTGGTCCATGGTTTCCATCTCCATAAATACCTGATCATTAGAAATCATCAATACTCTTTTCTTACGCCTTTTCCTTAGAGTCTCTTTGAACTCTTGCAATCATTCCCAAGGCAAGGACATTCACTCATTTGCAAATCTCCATGTCTTGTGTGGCACATTAGGTCAAAACTATGCCGCATTTATGCTAGAATTATGGAGCACTGCACTTCAATTCCTCTCCCTACTAATTGTCCCTGATACAATCCAGGTGCAGTACAAAGTACTGTCAATATACTATTCCTTGTGTTACATATTTCTTTATTTTGGTGAAATATCAATTTATTTTATGCTGTCTCCAGTTTTTCAGCTATTAATCCTAACTGCCCTATAGAAGTTGTCAGGGGAAAAGCTGGAGAATTTGGCTGCTGGGAAGGCGAAATTGGAGTTCTTCTTTGAGTGATGGTCCCTGTTGTGTTCCACTATGGATTATGCATGTGCACCATGCACCCAGAGCTGACAGTCTGAAAATAGGGTCCCTACATGTGCCTTGGTTCACTTCATGCCTCCGTTCAAGGGGGTAAACGATGGGATGGACTGACTTCCTTTCCAATTTCTTCTTACTGCTGCATGGTTTGGGTTGGAACCTCCTGTGTCCGTAGCTTCAGATTCATCCTACAAAATAAGAATTAGATCTAGTTTTATAAATAGTTTTAACAGTTTTTACAGTTTAGTGTTTTGGACTCTGTTTGGGTCCTGGACTACACTCAGGATTCTGGGCTTCAAACTCTGCTCTTCCTGCCCGCATTCCTTCTTGAATAGTGATGACCACCAATGCTGCCTGTATGGCCTCAGGGAAGCCGACATTTCAGCTAGGTGCCAATCAATCTGCCAGTCTACCCCCCCTACCCCCAAGCCTTCTGGCGGGATCTTGTCGGGAATCCAGGAAGCATGCTTATAAGCATGAGACTAAGTCTTCCTCTAAATCCACTTCAAAGAAATCGGATTTGGCTCTAAGTAAGCCCATCAGCTCAGCCCATGAGGACTTAGTACATCCAAAGTCCAAGAGGCATGACAAGAAAACCGTGATCAGTTGGTACTGTTATCCTTGGCACCTCCAAAACCCCAGAATTCATCAGTACTGACAAAGTCCTATCATCACCAACTTCGGGCACTGTCTTCCTTGCCGCCTCCAGTGGCTCGAACAAGTAGAACCCCTCTCACACCAGAGAGAACTGAATCCATTACTGCTCCACAGGACATTTTTGCTGTCCTGGATCCGGAATTCCCTTCCTCATTGGGGCCCCTCCATCTCCAGAGAGATAACACCACCGAGTTGACAGCTGGAAGGAGTTTGACCCCATCCATACAGGGAATATCTTTCCTCTGACAGCTCCGACGGTACTGCCACTGGAACCAGAATCAACCTTCTCTTAATCGAGAGATTCTGAACCACTTGATGAACCTTTTCCCCCTATCCCATGTATCCTCTGCCACCCAAAAGATCTGCACTGGTTTGGGGCCAACCTCTGCCTCATCCAACTCGGAGCTGTTGATGTACCCCATGCCATGGGAGCCCCTGCGACAACCTATTAATTTTTCCTACTGTCCATATTGAGGATCTTGGGACCAGTTCTCCCCTACAGAGTTGTAGGGGACCACGGAAGACTGTGTTACGGCCTAGCTAGGGTTGTTCTGCTTTCTCGGCGGCCGGTCACTGTAGGACACGGCATGCCAGTATAATCCACTTCTAGCTGGTAAGAACCGCTTTGTATGGCCTTAAGCCAAGGGGCAGACACAGCCTGTGGAAAGCCCCTGGCCGTAGGCCAAGGGGCAGACACCGCCTGTGGAAAGCCCCTATTTGTTTATGTATAAGCTGTTTCTGCATTTGGTATATATAGCTGCAGGGCTTCGGTCCTGCCTTTGGACTCCATACCAGGCCGAGCTTCGGTGCGCTGGGTTCCCCGCCTCCGTGACAGCAACGCCAGGAGTCCCCGTTGCGGGTGTGTCACTTTACCTTCATTAAAGCCAAATAACTCACAGTGTGTGTGGGCCTCGTTCTTGCAGAGCGCCCTGGGTAGGCCCGTAACCTCCCAAGAACCATACAAGAGTCAACCCGATTTACTAGGGAGTCACTACCACTTGCCTCCTCTCTAAAGGAACACTCGGATATGCACCCGGATATGACAGAAGAGGAGAAGCAACATTACACACCAGAAACTGCGGTTCCACTGGAACCAGTAAGACTGTTGTCTTTGTCTCCAGACAAAGCAGCGACTCCTACATCTCTCTCCTCACCCACCAGTGACTTCAGATAGTTCCAGGACCTTTTTTGCAGAGTTGCTGTAGAACTTCAGATTCGTCTTGAAGAAGTCTAGGATTCCCAGCAAAAACTCAGAGACATTCTCCATACATCTGGACCCAACAGAATAGTTCTTCCCATTAATGAAGCCATAGTGGAGCCAACTGGGACAGTCTGGCACACCCCTGCCACCTGCACTCCCTGAAAAGGACAGAGAAGCATTACTATGTGGCAACCAAAGGAGTGGAATTTTTGTTTTCTCACCCCATTCCCAACTCGGTGGTTGTCCAAGCTGTTTCTGAAAGGGCCTGGTCTTTTACTCCTGATAAAGAGGGTAAACATTTGGATCTGTTAGGGAGAAAGGTCTTCTCAACATCTAGGCTCCAGTTCAGGATAGCCAATTACCAGGCACTACTGGCTAAATACGATTTCCTCAACTACACCAAGTTTGTGGAATTTACTGACAGCCTTTCGCAGCAGGACAGAGCTCATTTCCCAGCTCTGATAGATGAAGGCAAAGTGATAGCCAAGACCGTGCTCCAATCCTCAGTTGATGCCGTGGATATTTCATCCAGAACTATGGCTACTGTCATTGTCATGCACAGGGAGTCATGGCTCCATGTGTAAGGGTTCCCTAGAGAGCCCAGAATGTCATTGAGGACCTCCCCTTCAATGAATCGGAGCTTTTCAACCGAAAGACTGATGAGTCCCTCCAGACCCTGAAGGACTCCAGAGCTGCCCTCCACTCTACTTCTTTCTTGGTTGGACCAGTTCAGCTCTGTCTTCCCTTTGCTACCACTCTTATGCAAAATCCAGCAGGACAGGGCACATCTCATCCTGATCACCCCCCTCTAGCCCAGACAGTTTTGTTTCCCAACCTCCTATGCATGTCATCCTGAACACCAGTCCTCCTCCCAACGTTTCCTGAACTCCTGACCTAGTGGAACGGCAAGATCAAGCACCCCGATCTGTGTCCTCTATATCTCAGGGCTTGATATTTGTCATCATTCTTGAAACAGTCATGCTCCACAGCTGTGCGAGACGTCCTTTCGAACAGTAGAAAGGACTCTACTAGAAGATGTTACCTAGCTAAATGGAAGCGCTTTTCTTCTTGGGTACATCAAAGAGGCATTCTCCCAGAAACTGCAGCTATTCCTCTCATCTTAGACTATATCCTTTCTTTGAAGACATCAAGCTTGTCCATCAGCTCCTTCCAAGACCACTTGGCAGCAATCAGTGCATACCATTCACCTTCTCATGGCTGCCCGGTCTTTGCACATCCACTGACCAATAGATTCTAGAAAGGCCTAAGCAGAACTTTCCTATCTGTTCAGAAGACTGCCCCCCCAGTGGGACATAAACCTTGTTCTCTCAGTACTCATAGGCCCCCTTTAGAATCTTTAGCTTCTTGCTTCATGCTCTCTTTTCCATGAAGATTGCTTTTCTTGTAGCTGTCACCTCAGCTAGAAGGATTGGCGAGCTTACAGTGATGATGGCAGATCCTTTTTGTACTATATTGATAAGGATAAGGTTTCTGTGCATCTATACCCCAAATTCACTCCTAAAGTAGTCTCAGAATTTCACCTTAACCAATCAATTCACTTAGTTGTGTTCTTCCCAAAATCGCACTCTTCTGCAAAGGAATGAAGACTCGGTGTTTGACAGGCCTGGCCTTTTACCCACATAGAACAAAGCCAATCAGGAAATCCTTGAGACTATTTGTTGCCATAGCAGAAAGAATTATGGGGCACACCTTCTCCACTCAGAGAATCTCCAGATGGATCTCTGGCTGCATTATACATTATCCGCTATCAAATCTTCCTCCGCTCCAACCCCCTTGGGGTAAGAAGTTATTCCACCACACCACAAGCAACAATTATGGCATCATTTCAGAAAGTTCCCCTCCTTGACGTCTGTAAAGCAGCCATGTGGGGTTCCATTCCCATGTTTGCTAGACATTTACGCCCTGGTGCAGGACTCCTCTGCTGATGCCTCCTTTTGGGAGAGTGGTATTCCGCTCAGCTTTGCCATCTACATCCTCGCATCCCCTCCTACTTAGGTACTGCTTGTCAGTCATTCGCAGTGGAATACAATAGGGACCATCACTCGAAGAAGTGGAGATTCTTCGAGATGTGTGTTTCTTATCTCATTCCACTACCCACCCTCTTTCCCCTCCGCTTCAGATCTTATCTGACTCATTGTAGAGAAGGAACTGGAGAGGCAGTCAGTCTGCCCCATCGTTTATCCCATCAGATGGAGGCATGAGGTGAAGCAGGGCACATGCATGGACCAACAGACACTACTTTCAAATTCTCTGGCTCTGGGCGCATGGCGCGCATGTGTAGCCCACTGTGGAATACGGACAGGGACCACACAGCTCAAAGAACCTGCAGTTACAGGTCAGTAACTTCCCCTTTTGATATCCAACAAGGTATAACAGACACTTCTTTTCTTTTTCGCGCTCAAGAGTCTGTGGAAACTTTTCCATTGGAGAGGGGATGCATCTGTTCTTACCGTTCCTCTTTTGGGCTGGAACAGAGGCATGTTTACATTTGCATGAAGGAGAGTTGAATTCCCTATTCTTTGACAGCAGCTAGTTATCTTGCCCCAGTATCTGGTGCTTCATCCGTCAATGATGGATGAGCACCACAGCGGAATGTTTTTGCTGAAGCAATCAGTAGTTAAATAAGTAACAGTGCTCCCATTTAAATTGTCCTCATTAGTCCACGGAGTTAACACACACAGAGATTAATATAGGGGCAGTCTAGTGAGTGAAAACCTGGCTCCACTGAAGTCAGTGGCAAAGCTCTTGTTGGGCCAGGATTGTTTCAGGTTGTCAGCAAACTCAAGCAGATGCTCATGTATCAGTACTAAACCTGAACATTATTTTCATTTTTAAAGTTTTCTTTGCATCCGTAAAGGCTAAGATTCTGGAGAACAATTATGTGGCAGTTTAAGAAATAGGGTTCTTCTTCGAGTGATTGCTCATATCCATTCCAGTAGGTGTATGCACTGTGCGTGCACGTTCGTCAGAAGACTTTTACCCTAGCAACTCCAGCGGGCCGTCAGGTCGCCCCCTAGCCGCGCCCGGCGCCGGGCTCATGCCTGGTTCGCCGGGGTTCAAACCGTGCTCGGCCTGTAAAAAGCCGATGCCCACCAGCGATCCCCACGACGCCTGCTTGAAGTGCCTGGGGGAATCGCACATCTCCGAGAAGTGCCGCATTTGCAAGGCCTTCAGACCGAGGACCAAGAAGGAGCGAGACCAGCGCCTCAAGACGCTCCTGATGGAAGCGGCGCTTAATCCTTCGTCCTCGGCACCGAGTGCCGCTTCGGCTCCGGCACCGGACCACTCCGGCGCCGCGAAGACGCCACGGCACCGACCTTCTCCGGCACCGGTTCAGGGGAAGAGACTGTCTACCTCCTCTACCCCAGCTAAGCTGCCTCGAAAAAGAGCACCGGCGCCGACGCCGGCCGGTTGGCCGTGCCAGGGACTTCGTCGACTCCGGGCCCGGCAGGTCCGTCGAGTCCGATCCCTCTCAGCTCCCCGCCAAGATCTGGGGTTGAGCTGATGGTCCCGTCCACGCCCGAGACCTTCTCCTCGGCCAGGGACCTCATCGCTCTAACGGAGCCTGTGCTGCCCCAACCCCCGGCACCGCCGGTGCGGGTTCTGCAGTCTAAGGCAAGCCACGCCGATGCGAGCACCGTCCCCGGACTCTCCGGCTCGGCACCGGTCACGATCTCGGCACCGATCTCGATCCCGAGGGAGGTCTCGCTCGCGACGCCGCTCGCAGTCCCGGCACCGCTCTCCACGACGGTACCGGTCGTACTCGCGGCGCAGATCATCCTCGCGCGGTCTCGATACTCCCGGCACCGTTCTGGCTCCAGCCACCGTTACCGGCACCGGGACTCGAGGAGTCGTTCCCGTCATCGGCGATCCAGATCCCGGTCGACCTCCCGGCACCGCGCTGGTGGCAGGTCCCGGTCTCGATCGCGGCACCGGTATGGATCACGGCACCGATCTCCGGCACCGAGGAGGTCTTCGCCGTCTGGCGCGGGACCCGTACCACTCCCGTTCGGCTCCCCCGTGGCCCTCTCGCCAGGGGTCAGTCTCTTCGCGGGCGGCAGTGTGTACTAGAAGCTGAAAGACCCTGCCCTCTTCTCCCGAGACTCAGCAGGAGCATGGTCCTCAGCAGTGGGCTTCTGGACCCCCTGGGCGTATCACCAAGCCCAGGGCCCCCAGCAAATTCCTCCGCGTCGTCGGTCTCAGAGCACAGGGCTCCGGAGGCTACTTCTTCACGCCCTCCTCCATCCCCTACGGAAGAGCGGTCGTCTCATCCTCCAGATCCTGAGCACCCGCAAGAGTCAGAGCGGTGCTCCAGTCTGAGCCGCCACCAGACCCGCTCCTGCCAGGTCTCTCCTCGTCGTCCTCCCCAGATGAGGCGGTGGCGGGACGACATCCACCAGTCCCCCCCCACTGGACCTCAGGGCGCACCAGGACCTCCTCAGGCGCGTGGCGCAAAATATGAACATCCAGGCTGAGGAGGTCTCCGAGATCGAGGACCCGGTCGTGAGCATCCTCTCGGCGGATGCGCCCACTCGTGTCGCCCTGCCCTTCATAAGGACCATCCAAGCCAATCCCACCACCATCTGGCAGTCACCGGCTTCCGTTCCCCCCCGCTGCTCGGGGTGTCGAGCGTAAATACATGGTCCCTTCGAAGGGCTATGAGTACTTATATGTCCACCGCCCCCGTGTTCCCTCGTCGTTCAATCTGTGAATGAGAGGGAGCGCCATGGACAACAAGCTCCGGCCCCCAAGTCTAAGGAGGCGAGGCGTATGGACCTGCTTGGCCGCAAGGTCTATTCCGCAGGCGCCCTGCAGCTGCGGGTCTCCAACCAGCAAGCTCTGCTCAGTCGCTACACATACAACACCTGGGGGCGGCTGATAAATTTAAGGAGCTGCTCCCGCAGGACGCTCGTCAGGAGTTCGCCGCTCTCCTTGACGAGGGGAAAAAGGTCGCACGCACTTCCCTACAGGCGGCTTTGGACGCTGCAGACTCGGCCGCCAGGACTCTGGCCTCCGGAGTCACTATGCGCCGCATTTCGTGGCTTCAGGTCTCTGGCCTTCCTCCGGAACTCCAATATACCATCCAGGATCTTCCGTTTGAGGGCCAGGGCCTGTTTTCGGACAAGACTGACCCTCGGCTGCAAAGCCTCAAAGACAATAGGGTCATTATGCGTGCCCTGGGGATGCATACGCCGGTCACCCAGCGTAGACCATTCAGGCCTCAACAGCAACACAGGCCTTACCCCCAGCCCAGGCAAAGGCAAGACTTTGCCAGGCGGCGAAATAGGAATGGCAGGCGCAGACAATCGGGTAACCAGGGGGCCAAAGCCAAGGTCCCTCCAAGCCTTCCTCCGGGCCGAAGCCCTCGTTTTGAAGGTGCGCCCGAGGGCGCTGTACCAGTCCCTCCCCGGATCCATCTCCTCCCTTCTCCAACCGTCTTTCGTTCTTCCTCCCGGCGTGGTACCAGCTTACTTCAGACCGCTGGGTCCTCCGCGCGTTGCGGCTTGGATACCGCCTACAGTTTGCTTCGTACCCGCCCTCCCACCCCCCTTCCTCGTCCCTCTTCAGGGACCCCTCTCACGAGCAGATCCTCCTCCAGGAGGTACGAACGCTCCTCGACAAAGGGCCATAGAGGAGGTTCCAGAGAACGAGAAGGGCAGGGGTTTTACTCCCGTTACTTTCTGATCCCCAAGGCCAAGGGAGGTCTCAGACCCATCCTCGACCTACGAGAGCTCAACAAATACCTGGTCAAGTTGAAGTTCCGTATGGTGTCCTTGGGGACCATTATTCCATCCCTGGATCCCGGAGACTGGTACGCCGCCCTCGACATGCAGGACGCTTATTTCATATATAGCCATCTTCCCGCCCCATCGGAGGTTCCTTCGCTTCGTTGTCGGCGGCCGGCACTATCAATTCACGGTCCTCCCGTTCGGCCTCTCGACGGCCCCGAGAGTGTTTACCAAATGCATGGCCGTAGTCGTCGCCTTCCTTCGTCGCAGTCGCGTGCATGTGTTCCCCTACCTCGACGACTGGCTTATCCGGGGACCCTCATAGGAGCGAGTCCTCGCGCACGTCCGCATGGTCAGCCGCCTTTTCACGAGCCTAGGCCTAATGCTCAACGCCGAGAAGTCCACTCTAACCCCTACTCAGAGGATAGAGTTTATCGGAGCCGTTCTAGACTCACCATGGCCAGGGCCGTTCTTCCCTTGTCGCGGTTCCAGGCTTTGACAGCCATCATCCACAGGCTGCAGGCAGCACCTCTAACCTCCATACGTACTTGCCTGACACTCTTGGGCCACATGGCGGCCTGCACATTCGTCACGGCGCATGCTCGGCTCCGCCTACGGCCCCTCCAGTCCTGGCTCATCCCTCAGCTCCGTCCGGCCAGGCGCCCGTTAGATACAGTAGTCACGATTCCTCAGGACGTCCTCCACTCCCTCCAGTGGTGGCTGGATCAGTCCGTCGTGTGTGCAGGGCTTCCGTTCCATCCGCCCCAGCCCTCGCTGTCCCTGACAACGGATGCCTCGGACTTGGGATGGGGAGCTCACCTAGGTACCCTGCGGACCAGGGCCGCTGGTCTCCTCCCGAACTCGCCCTACATATCAACGTGCGAGAATTGAGGGCGGTCCGCCTGGCTTGTCAAGCGTTCCATCAGCAGATCCAAGGTCGCTGTGTTTCGGTTTTCACCGACAACACAACGACGGTATACTATGTAAACAAGCAGGGCGGTACGAGGTCTCCTCTTCTTTGTCGGGAGGCCATGACGTTGTGGGACTTTTGCATAGCCCACTCTGTTCACCTAGTTGCTTCCTTTCTCCCGGGGGTTCGGAATACGCTGGCGGATCGTCTCAGCCGGTCCTTTTGCTCCCACGAGTGGTCCCTTCGCCCGGACATCGCCCTGGCGCTCTTCCGGAGGTGGGGGCATCCCCATATGGACCTCTTCGCATCCCGCAGGAACAGAAAGTGCCCGATGTTCTGCTCTTTCCAAGGTCGCGAACCGGGCTCGGTTGCAGACGCCTTTCTGATTCCCTGGGTGACGCACCTCTTCTATGCGTTCCCTCCGTTTCCGTTGATTCACAAGGTCCTTCTGAAGGTGCGCAGGGACAGGGCCCGCTTGATTCTGATCGCTCCGGCGTGGCCCCGGCAGCATTGGTTCTCTCTGCTGCTGGACCTGTCGGTAGTCGACCCTGTTCCCCTGCCTCTTCACCTGGACCTGATCACGCAGGACCACGGCCGGCTTCGTCACCCGGACCTCCGTCTCTGCACCTCTCAGCTGGCTCCTGCGTGGCTGACTAGGTCCGAGTTGCATTGCTCTTCCCAGTGAGGCAGGTGCTTCTGGGAAGTAGGAAGCCGTCTACGAGGGACGACACGTACTCAGCCAAATGGAAACGCTTTACGTGCTGGTGCGCGGAGAGGCGCTTCCACCCCACCGATGTTTCCGCCATAAGCAGTAATATATACCCTCCGGCCCGCCCGCGTCCCAGTTCCTTCTTGCTGGCTACTCCGACAATGGGAAGGAGGGCGGGTTTTGGATATGGAATATAAGCAACACAGTCGAGAACAACAGTTACAAAGGTGAGTAATTATTTTTCTTCTTCGAGTGATTGCTCATACATTCCAGTAGGTGATTCCCAAGCCTTACCTAGGCGGTGGGGTCGGAGTGAGAGGTCGCAGCGTGTAACACGGCAAGCCGAAGGCTGCATCATCCCTGGACTGTTGGACCAGGGCATAATGGGAAGCAAGTGTGCACGGAGGACCAGGTCGCTGCCCTGCAGATTTCCTGGACGGGTACTCGCGCAGGAACGCGTCCGTCGATGATGCTTGGGCCCTAGGTAGAGTGCGCGGTCACATTGCCGATGGGAGACCGGCCAGGTCGTAACAGGTCCATATGCAGGACGTCACCCACGAGGAGATCCTCTGCGAGGAGACAGGCAACCCCTTAACCCGGTCAGCTATGGCAACAAAAGCGTGGGGGATTGCGGAAACGGCTTGGTCCGTTCTATATAAGAGGCGACGCCCACGCACGTCTAAGGAAGTGCACTGCTGCTCCGGCGAGACGAATGAGGTTTCGGGAAGAATAGGGTAGGAATATGTCCTGGTTGACATGAAAGGCCGAGACAACTTTGGGGAGAGAGGGGGTGCGGCCTTAGTTATACTACTTGTCCCAATGGAACACCGTATACGGGGCTCTACCACGAGGGCGTGCAGCTCTGACACAGACCCAGCAGAAGTGATGGCCACCAGGGATGCCGTCTTCCAGCAAGTAGAGGAGGACACGTAGCCAGTGGTTCAAATGGGGGGACAATAAGACGGACAACACCATGGCGGCGCCACTCTAGGGGGCGACCTGCCGGCCCGCTGGAGTTGCTAGGGTAAAAGTCTTCTGACGAACGTGCACGCGCGGCGCGTACACCTACTGGAATGGATATGAGCAACACATCTCGAAGAACAACAGTTACAAAGGTGAGTAACTGTGTTTTATTTTGTAGCCATTTGAATGGCCCCCTATGCATATTATTCAGTGTCCTGCCCATAGGTTATGTTATGCCAGTTACTTGTTAGCACAGTCTGGCCCAGTTTCCCTCTTGGGACTGATACTATCTGTTATGAGTGGACCGAACTGCTGTAGCCCATTTGCTTCTAAGCTCCCTGCCTTTGAGTAGTGACTAGTCACTTTTCCTAGTTACACATCTTTGAAAAACAATAAAATCCTGAACGCAGCTCCCCAAGTCTGATCTCACCCTCCCAGGAGTCCTGGGTTGGGTCAGCATCCTTAGGCTGCTCCTCTTAGCCTTCGCCCCCCTCCCCGTGTTATGGAGTTCTAGCCTCTTGCTCTGAGAAGCAGCCACCTTGTAAAACTCTGTCCCTCTTGGTTACCTTTGTACTTTCACTGGAGAAGTTCCTGGCTCCAGCCCCACCTCCATTGGCTTCTGTGTAGAGAATCGAAGTCAAAGGCCCTATGGATAGAAAACCTCTAATTCTACTAGGGAAGACTCATTCCAAGTTGATGCCCCTAGATTGCTTTGTGCTGGTTTCTCAGACTAGTTAGACATGCCACTTGGTATCAAGCCCTCACTCCAAAATGGATGCCTTTTTCACAAAGGAGGTTGCAATACCACATGAGGGTCACCACAGGTGCTGGTTCCTCCGGGCCCCGGGGGTGCTCAAACCCCCACTCTGCCCCAGGCCCCACCCCCACACCTGCCCACCTCTTTCTGCCCCTCCTCCCCCCACCCAGTTCAGCCGCCTGCGCTAAATGTGCCCTCTCCCCACTCCTCTCCCTCCCCCCAGCATCTCCTGCATGCTGTGAAACTGCTGATCACGGTGGGTGAGAGGTGCTGGGAGGAAGGGAGCAGAGTTGATTGGCAGAGCTGGGTGGCTGCTGGGAGGTACTGGGAAGGAAGAAGGGGAGCTGGCCGCCGGTAGATGCTAAGTACCCACTAGTTTTTTTCCCTGGGTGCTCAAGCCCTGGAGCACCCATGGGGTCAGTGCCTATGAGAGTCAGACCGCAGAATGAAAGTTACAGTCAAAATGCCATTCGCAAAACAAGATGGAGCTCCCACCCCCTCAATCTGTCACACTAGTAATAAAGGTAAATTACATAGGATTTTTTTTTTAAAGACGTGCCATTTCCTTCTCCCTGATGATGTGTAAGGTGTCTGTAAGGATTTTTGTTTTGTTGTTGTTATTGAGAGTCTTAGTTTGAGTAAGTTAGGGAGAGTTTCTAGTTTTGGATGTTGGATATTAATTAATATTGCAGATGTGCCCAGACTTATGTGCATTTTAAATAAATGGGAAGAAATACAAAAATGATTGCTAGCCTTAAAAAAATACAATTGTATCTTGCAGACTTCAGGATCTTTTGACTGATTACAAGAAGTTTGTAAATGGAATTCCTGCTATTCTGGAACCACTGATGAAACCTTTTATGGAGCAAATTGAGGAAGCCCTCACTCCAGGCCTGACACAATTATCATGGACTTCTCCAAACATTGACAAATGTATGGATCTTTGTTATTGCTATGCAAATCATAGAGTCACAGTGTTTGCAGATGGAAAGACCTATTAGGTCTTTCAGTACGTCTCATTGTCAGTAGAACATGGTTCTCTGCAGTGCACTCTGTAGTGTTTTCCAATCTACTTTTACATGTTGTGAGTGATGGATGGTGTACATGTACACAGACTAAAATGTTTTACATTTGTTTGATTGTAAATGTGATGACATTTTAGTTATATTTATATGGATTGTGCTAGGTAGGCACAGACATGAATAGGGGTGGTGCTTTGCCTCATGGCTCTGCGGGGACTCGGTCAATGATTGTTCCTCAGGGAAGTACTATCCCTTCCTGAGCATCCAGGAAAGCACGGTCAGTGTGGATAAGGGATGGAGCCATTGACCTGACTTCTCCCAACCTTCTCTGAGGTGATGTGTGCATACCCAATGTTGCTCGAAGGGAGCTGTCCCTGTTCTTCCTTAAACAGATGAACTGCAACTGTCCCTGACCCTTTTACAGGGCTCAGAAGGAAGGGAGGAAAACTCCTTGCTCAAACACAGCCATGGATTTATGGAAAGGCCAGTCACAATCTGTGCCATACTATTTATATAGAAAGAGGGATTATTGTTCAAAATAAAGCAGTCAGGGAGACAAGCTTGTAGACAAAAATTATTGCTTGTACCATGTGAGTCTTGAGAAGAAAATTCTAGTCTTATACAAAAATAGTCAGCAGGAAATTTTAAAAAATATTTTAATTTGCTGACATTACTGTTATTCATACATTGTTATTTGTACAGCATTCAAAGTAAAACTGGGTAGATTGGAATACTAAATAAAGAGATGTAGATCCCAGACATCCATATCAATAAATCAGTACAGTTGGGCACCACCCCTTATAACATAAATTCAGGTTTTAAAATCCATCCTTGTTAATATATTGATAATAATAATTAATAATAGTAAAGACATACCCTGCCATTGCCACAACTGCAGTGCTCCAGAGTGCAGGTGCTGTCACCTTCATTCAGACCCCCCTTCTCCCTCTCTGCACACTCCTTTAGCAGATAGTTTTCCTCCCATCACTGGATGTTTGGAGAGTAGTTTGTGTTGGGAGAAGGTAGTTTGGTAAGGGGTTGTGTGTAGAAGGGCAATTAAAGGGTGTGATAGGAGTTTAGGATCTCTAGGGGGCAAAGTTAAGGATGTGGTGTGTGTTCTGTGATGTGTGGTAGTGGTAGTAGTGTTAAGGCATGTGCCTGTGGGTGAAGGAGAAGAGGATACATATTATTGCGTGTCTTATCTTTTCATTTCCTTTTTTATGTAGGTTTGTGTCATGTATCTTTTATATGTATAGCAACCCTAATGGCTTCCCAATGAATTTTTTGTTTATTAATTTAATGTTTCTTTAAACATATGGCAGTTGCATGATTTGGGAGGGGAGTACAAATCTATAGGAACTGAAGTACAGCTGCTGAAGGAGAATATTTTGTCCGTAAACTACTGCCCATGAAACAGTCACCATTGTAGGTAACAATCTGCCAGGTAATTGTACGTTGTGGTGGAAATTTTATATGTCCAGCCTCATCAGTCAGGCCTGGATGTGCCTCCCCCATCTATCCAGATTACATGCACAGCGTGTGAACTTTAATTTACAATGTGAGTAAAAGGTTTCGGTGGAGAGAGGTAAATAGCAGGTTCCCTTAAAGACCTGTACAGGGACCTGTGCAGTTCACCATATTCATAAATGAATGTGGCAAAATTTGCAGATGATTCAAAATTAATTGGATAAGTCCAAAGCTGAGTGCGATGAGTTACAAAGGGATTTCACTAAACTGACTGGGCAACAAAATGGCAGATGAAATTCAGTGTTGATAAATGCAAAGTAATGTACATTGGAAAACGTAATCCCAACTATACATACAAAATGCTGGGATCTAAATTAACTGTTACCACTCAAGAAAGAGATCGTGGAGTCATCCTGGATAGTGCTCTGAAGACATGTGCTCAACGTGTAGTGGCAATTAAAAAAAGCTAACAAAATGTCAGGAACCATTAGGAAAGGGATAGATAGTAAAACAGAAAATATCAAAATGTCACTATATACATCCATAGTACATTCACACATTCAATAGTGTAAACAGTTCTGGTCACCCCACCTCAAAAATATATAGTAGAAATGGAAAAGGTGCAGAGAAGGGTAAGAAAAAATTTTAGGAGTATGGAAGAGCTTCCATATGAGGGGAGATTAGAAAGACTGGGACACTTCAGCTTAGAAGAGAGATGATTAAGGAGGGATATGATAGTGGTCTATAAATCATGACTGGTGTAGAGAAAGTGAATAGTGAAGTGTTATTTACCTCTTCACATAACACAAGAACTAGGGGTCACCTATTGAAATGAATAGGCAGCAGGTTTAAAGCAAACAAAAGTACTTCTTCGCACAATGCACAGTCAACCTGTAGAACTTGTTGCCATGGGATGTTCTGAAGGCCAAAGTACAGCTGGGTTACAAAAAGAATTGGATATTTTCATGCAGGATAGGTCCATCAATGGCTATTAGCCAAGATGGTTAGAGGCACAACCCCATGCTTTAGATGTTCCTAAACCTCCAACTAGCCAGAAGCTGGGACTACATGACAGTGTCTGGATCACTCAGAATTCCCTCTGAAGCATCTGGCTCTGGCCATTGTCAGAAAACTGGATATTGGGCTAGATGAACCATTGGTCTGACCCACTGTGGCTGTTCTTATGTTCTTATTATTATCATCATCATGGCAAATCTCAAAGGGACATAGCCTCCTTTCAGATCAAGTATTGATCTCTTGCTACATCCTTAAGACGATCTGGTTGGATGTTCTGTGTATGTCCATCTCTGACAATCTTATTGCACTACTGAAGCGTTTGGCACCCATGTGATCGCTGACCATACCTGGGTAAATGAAAACTAAAAATGACTCAAAATTCAAATTTAAAACAAATAAATCCTAACCAGTTTCACTAGATCGATTCAGGATCCCCCCCTCTGTCTGTGACGTAGCAGCATAATTCCCATTTTCAAAAGAAACTTAGGAGCCTTTAGAAGGAATCCTTCAGATGGGATGTCTGAGGTTGTGTAACTTACATGCATCTGCAGTAATTTAGATTACCTTACACTGATCTGAAGAAAAGCTCTGTGTAAGCTCGAAAGCTTGTCTCTTTCACCAACAGAAGTTGATCCAATAAAACAGGGATGGGCAAACATTTTGGCTTGAGGGCCATGTCTGGGTATAGAAATTGTATGGCGGGTCATGAACGCTCATGAAATTGAAGGTTGGGGTGTGGGAAGGGGTGAGGGCTCCGGCTGGGGTGTGGGCTTTGGGGTGGGGCTGGATATGAGGTGTTTGGGGTGCAGGAGGGTGCTCTGGGCTGGGATCGAGGGGTGTGGAGGGTGGGAGGGGGATCAGGGCTGGGGCAGAGAGTTGGGGCACGGGAGGAGGTCAGGGGTACAGGCTCCAGGCGACGCTTGCCTCAAGCAGCTCCTGGAAGCAGCAGCATGTCCCCCCTCCAGCTCCTACACATATGGGCAGCCAGGGGTCTCTGTGCGCTGCCCCATCCGCAGGTGCCACCCCTGCAGCTTCCATTGGCCACGGTTCCAGACCAATGGGAGCTGCAGAGCCAGAGCTTGGGGTGGCGGCAGTGTGCGGAGACCCCGGATGCCCCTATGCAGGAGCCAGAGGGAGGACATGCCACTGTTTCCAGGAGCTGCGTGGAGCCAAGGCACATACAGACCGAGTCAAGACCCCGCTCCCGCTCCCTGGTGTTTGCTCGAGGGCCAGATTAAAAGGTCTGAAGGCCAGACATGGCTCGTGGGCCGTAGTTTGCCCACCCCTGTAATAAAATATATGACCTCATCCATCTTGTCTCTCTACCTTACACTCTTAATCCAGAGTAATTTCCCTGACGTTCTAGTGAAGTCAATGGAGTTACTTGGGAGTTATACCAGTGTAACTTGGAGAAGAATTTGGCCTGCCCATCTGACACTATGTAGCTGCCATACACAGTCCTTTATTGGCAATATAGATTCTCTAGGGCCTCAAATTTCTTGTTTTCTTACAAGTTTTTAGTGAGTACCTGGCAATTGTTGTATATTTATGTAAACTACTTATTATACAGTCTCATCCCATTTTAATTGTATGTACACCTCTACCCTGATATAATGCGGTTGTGGGAAGCCAAAAATCCCTACCGCATTATAGGTGAAATGCTGTTATATCGGGGTAGCGATGGCAGGGCTGCAGTGGTGATTTAAAGAGCCCAGGGCTCCCTGCAGCAGCCGGAGCCCTGGGCCCTTTAAATCACCAGCAAGCCCCGCTGCTGCAGCCCTGGGGTAGTAGTGGCAGGGCTCTGGTGATGATTTAAAGAGCTCTGGGCTCCAGCCGCTGCGGGGAGCCCTAGACCCTTTAAATCTCCAGTGAGTCCCGCGGCCACAGCCCCGGGGTAGCAGTGGCAGGACTCCAGCGGTGATTTAAAGGGCCCAGGGCTCCCTGCAGCAGCCAGAGCCCTGGACCCTTTAAAGCGCCGCCGGAGCCCTGCTGCTGCAGCCCTGGGATAGCGGTGGCAGGGCTCCAGCGGTCATTTAAAGGGCCTTGGGCTCTCTGCAGCAGCCGGAGCCCCAGACCCTTTGAAGCCCCGCCACTGCCACCCTATATGCGAACCCGTGTTGTATCGGGTCGTGTCATAGCGGGGTAGAGGTGTATCTTCATGTACTGAGTTTAAACTAACTGTCCAATTTCATTTTTAAAATTGAAGTAACTATTTGTGTGTTTTTATAAGTTTGCTTCATTCACCCCATTAGCATTATTTTGATCTTTCTTTTAACAGTTGTCACATGCCTTTATTATGATATTATTTCTCTGTGAAAAGTATGCTCATGGGCTGGCCCGTTTAGTTGAGGGAGATGATTACAACATGGGAGGTACAAATTTGAAATCGGGGTGGGAGTGAACTATCAGAAGAGAAGGTCCATTTTTTATTTAAAATGTTTTTAACGTAGGCTGAGAATCTTTAAAGATCACTGTCTATGTTTCTAGCCATTAAGTTATCTACACAGGACATGGAGGTTTCTATCCAAATAGTCATTTAAAAAAATTAAATGTAAGTGCTCAGAACGCACAGTGCAAACCTAGAGTGACTCACAAGCCTTGCCTCAAAGAGCATGAATCTGGGTAATAATACAGTAATGAGTGATCCAAATGCATAAATGTAAAGGCATTAGGAGGAATTAGTAGGTTGCAGTTCTACAATAAGCCAACAGGCTATGCTTGTGGATCATTTTTCAGTTGAGACAGATTGGTATATGGCTTTACTTTTGTTTTTTAAAATGTAAACAAGAAGATAACACTAAACAGCAGGATGCTTTGTTTTACAATCTCAGTTCAAAGGATTGTTTACAGTAACAGATCATTTATTAAGAAAGATGTTGCAAATATAATTTAAATTAAAATTAAACATTTGATATGAACTCCCACCTGACTACCCGAAGGATGTTAATCGAGTGACTGCCCTCTTAAAACCTTACAGTTTGAATATTTGGAACATAGTTTTTTACATAGTTTGGAACATAGTTTTTTATAGTTACCTTACAGTTTGAATATTTGGAACATAGTTTTTTACTGATGCTTTCAGATGAAGTGGTCTGTATGGTTCTTTGGGTCAGCTTTCTTTGTGGCAGCTTTTTGGTGTGTCTGTTGAGCTAGCAGTTATAGCAGGAGTATGCAGGTGGCTGCTGCTGGCCTTCCTGTGGCTCTGAGGAACTAGAGATGGGGATTAGAATGTTTCCTGGAAGCGGATGCTTTTCTTGAGTGAGGCTGAAATGCTTTCTTTTTGTGCCTAGTTTGGTAGAAGTTAAATGGGGGTTTTCAAAGCATTAATTATCCAGTACATTTTGCACTGGTTCTTATAAAGGGCATCTTTTATTTCAATATTAATTAGGTCATTTTAAGTCTTTCTTTCCCATTTCTCACAGTACAGACTCTCTTTACTAGAATTCTGCCATCCTGAGCTATTCTTAGGACAATTTTGGACCTCAAAATCAGCAAGCAGGATATGCCACTTTAACAGTACCCCCTGCTAGCCAATTAAAGACCTCATCCTGCCGACTGCTGATTTTCATTTGTGATGTGCTGAGTGCACTCAACTCCAGTTGATTTAAATGAGAGTTAAAAGTACTTGTCACTTTCAGGTTTTGTACCTTTGCAGAGTGGCAGTTGTGAATTGCTCAGTGTCATTGGGTGCTTCCCTTCAGCATGCCCCTGTGTTGCTCTGCAGGTGTATTGCATTCAGTCACATAGGTCCTGAAACTAGGGGTACCAGGGTTGCTGCTACTTGAAGTGATTTCCATCATATACCGGGTTTATAGTTTGGTTCAATGGCTCTCAAATGGTTCCAGCATCCCTGCTCAGTCCGCAGGCTCAGAAGATTCAGCAAGCAGCCTTCCCTTGGTGTCTGCCATGCTCTGAGGAAGGAGGCAGCATATATGCTGGTCCTCTTCCTTACAGCTCATCCCCAACTGGTTGAGTGAGAGGGGAACCTTGCCCCAACCACTCTGCAGGAGTCCCGATTCTAGACCCTTAAAGAAACAGTAAATGACTTGCTCCCAAACACTACTGATTCCTGAGTCATCTTCCTCTCTATCAAACCTTCTTATTTCCTATGTCTGTGCATACATCAAAATGTCCTCAAATCTTAAAGGGCCATGCCAGGTGATGGGGGTGGGTGGGCTGACCGCAAGACATCACTGTCTGTAAGGGGGCTACCTGATTACACTCAGCATCTATATCTCTAGGTACTTATATAGTACTCATCACTTGTGTCTGGGCACCCTACAGACATGAATGAATTTATCCTCATAATACTCCAGTGAGGTAGAGAAATTTCAATATATGCATTTTACAGATGAAGGACTGAGATGCGGAGGTTAGGCAAATTGCTGAAATCTGTAAGAGAGGTAGGAGTTGAACCCAGATCTCCAGAATGTCAGTCCAGTGCATGGGCTCCAAGACCATTCTGTACCTCCACCACACACCGATGGGGAAGGAACCACATTTGGTTTAATAACATCCAATTAAAAATAGAAGTGGGATTCCTAAAACACATCCAGAATATCCCAAAATTGTTCAGATGTGGATCATTACATAGGATTCATCCTAAAGTAGAACTTGAGCAACAAGGGTCAAAGGGGTTTAGGATTGCTTAATTTAAATGTGTGCTGTATAGTTAATGGTCTGACTTATTTGTCCAGTTTTTTCAGTAGTGAAGGTTAACCCTTATCTTGATTCCAAAATTAATAAGTTAAATAGTTTCTTTTTTGACAGTCAACACATACATAGTTCACTTTTGCTTGTGTACTCAATAACTGTCAGTTAACAAGAGATGTTCAGGTTAAATATAATAGTTTTCTTGTTCAGTATTTTCCATTAAAAATATCAGTTTGCCCACTGTTATCACGTTTTGGTAAATCAGATACCTGAGCAATTCCTTTTTACTTAGAACGGGAAATAATTTTGGCAATTCCAATACCGCTGTGTGGATAAACTATGACTTTTTAATGATGACCGCTGTATGGTTCTGAAGGGACATAGTGCGGTGATTGCACTGAATGTATTTTTATGTGATTTTATTTTTCCTCTTCTTCATTATGAAAAAATACAAAAGACCTGTTAAAAAACAAAAATATGTATAGTACTTGGTTGCAAATCAATGGTTTGTGGATTAGAGGATTGGGAAGATGAATGTTTGAAAAAGATTGAAAAGTTAGAGGAAAACTACTCCCTGGGCTCTGAGACCATTCTTTTGGCTTGATTTCGTACTCACAATGCTTGTAGAGGACTCAGATAAATTCAATCTGATATTTGTAAGAAGAAATTCAGTGGCATAATCTACGTACTAACTTGCCTTGAGAAATTTTGCCCATAAGCTGATTT
Organism: Chelonoidis abingdonii; assembly: GCF_003597395.2. NCBI lineage: Eukaryota > Metazoa > Chordata > Testudines > Testudinidae > Chelonoidis > Chelonoidis abingdonii. The sequence goes on from NC_133770.1 coordinate 122,971,130, forward strand.
GAATGATGAAATACTGAATTTCACTGAATAGTTTAGACGGAATATGGAGCAAATCTGCTTTTTCTAAAGTAGGTGTATGTGTGAAGGATGAAATAACTTTTCAATAGCAACATTCCTTTTATTTCTGGTATACTGTTTTTGATCCTTTCCATTAGATACTGGCCTCTTTAATATAATATTTTTATAATACTAAGTATTCCATTATGTCCTTTTCGTGCAAAACAGTTTTATTTAAAGATTCAGATGCACAGAGACCCATTAGGTCTTTGGTTTCAGACTTTTAATTCAGTCTGTAATCATTAATTCAGATTCACATTTAGAAAGATAACTCTTTTGTATTCCAGTATAATATGATATTTTAAAAAGTGATTTCATGTGCTATATTTTGTGTATTTTCATTTTATTTGCTGTTTCCTTAGTCCTCGGGAAAGTTTATAAGTCCCTAGAAGAAGTCGGGTATATAGTCAAAGAAGCTTCTGACACACTGGAATGCAGAATTGAAAGAATTCTGCAGGATATGTCAGACACTCCTCTTGTAACTCTACCTGAAGATGAACCCATTGAAGTACCTTCTTTCCTGGAAAGGACAGAAAAACTTATTGCTACAGCTGCTGAAACTCTGTCTCAGTAAGTCTACTCGTGTGTGGTTTGTAGAGTCCATAATGGTAGGATTTAAAATAGTATGAGTAGCTTTTTAATCTCTATTGTAACAAGACTGCTGAACCAAGCTGAACTCCTATTCTGAATTTTAACAACAAAATCTATAGGCATCTTAAGTGCAACAAAAATAAAGCATTTATATTATTTCTTTCCTGTTTTGCTTGACTGATATTTACTCTCCTTTCCTTTGGTTAGAGAACTTCAGAGCAGCCTATTATTTATGCAATGACAAGAAAAGTTGATTCTTAATGTTAGCTAACTGATTTAGGACTAGAAGATAGACTCTTTCCCTCTCTAGGTGCTGCATATAATATTTTGCATTTTTACATTATCATGTACTTGTTCAGTTGTGTTCCACTGAGACACATCTAAGCGTGCTTTGCATGTCAGAATGATGAAAGGCTGTGTCATAAATAGATAGCTAAGGGTTAATGTTTCTTTTACCTGTAAAGGGTTAACAAAGGGAACCACACACCTGGCCAGAGGACCAATCAGAAAACCGGATTTTTTCAAAGTCAGGGAGGGAATGTTGGGTCTGAGTCTTTTGTCTGTCTCTCGGCTATGAGAGGTTTTTTTTTTCTATCTTCAAGCTTCTAATCTTCAGTTTCAAAGTTGTGAGTACAAAGGTAGCAAAACAATAGGCTTTTATATGTTTTGTTTTGTATTTACATGTGTGTAGTTTGCTGGAATGTTTAAATTGTATCTCTTTTTGAAT
>NC_133770.1:122972793-122986364 GCF_003597395.2 Chelonoidis abingdonii
CTTTGTGGTAAGACTCAAGGCTTCTGAGTCTTGGGGTTCCCCAGGGAAGGGTTTGGGGAGACCAGAGGGAGCCAAAACCCTGGAATTTTTGGATGGTGGCAGCGAGATCAAATCTGAGCTGGTAATTAAGCTTAGAGGGGTTCATGCTAGCTTCTCAGGTTGTGAACGCTAAGGTTCAAATCTGAGTAGGAAGCTACGACAGGCTGCCTTTCTTCTAGCCTACTATAATTTTTGTATGGTTTGGTCTGTACATCAGGTTAGCTTGCTGAATCATCCTGATAAGCCCAACCTGGGTGAAATGTATGTCTGTGATTGCTCACCAAAGCTAGAAAAAACCGTGATCCTTGTCAAAGAATCCTGGAGATCTAGTTGTATTGGATATACTGCAATCTTCAAAACAGGATGCTGAAAATATCCCAGGATACTTTAACATCCTTTGGTTATTTTATAGTACATCCACGCAGTAGAAACGAACTGAACAGTTGAGGTGTATTTCTGCGTTCACCCTTTAATATAGTGTGTTCTGAAAACCAGAGTGGTAGTAGGCTTTCTTCTCTTTCGGGCATCCCCATTTCTTTTGTGGGTGGTTATATTCTGAAATCCATAACGTTCCTTTGTAGACAAAGCCAGCAAGTGGAACATTCCATGTATGAATTGATAGACATTCTGAAGCACAGATTGAAACCAGAAGACAAAAGCAATCTGCAGGTAAGATCTAAAATGTAAATAATTATGAAGCATTTCTTAAGCTACTTATATTTCGTTTATGAAATATGAATTATTTGGAGCCTTTTTATTTTGTGTTTGCTGTTTCACTGTGACTTTTCAGGATTCATTTGCCTGTGGACATCTTGATATGAAACAGAAAACACGCTGCCAGGAATGTCTGTCCTGTAGTTACTATAACCTGATGGGGCAGCTTTGTCAGAAAAATACCGACTCCCTAGTCAAATGTAGGTTTTTCATTTTAAACTATACTTACTTTTATTTTTTTAATTATATGACACATTTTGATAATATTTTAAAAAATTCTGAACTTGTGGTCATGACTATAATTTTTCTAAAATGTTCTATTTATCTAGGCACCAGGATTTCTTTAGATGCTTTAAGGCGTCGCTTACATGTTCTCAACTCTAAGTATCAGATGACCAAGTTCCTAAAAGATCAAAGAGTTCCGTTATTCAAAGCTGAAATTCAATTGGCCATTCCAAATGTTGTCTTGAGGCCAAGTCTTGATGATATTCAGGTAACATCATCAAAAATAAATGCATATCACAATCATTCTTGGTATCACATACTTATGTAAATAAGTTTTTTTTTTTAAATAAGGTGTGTCTATTTAACCTCAGATAAGAATAGAACTGAGAAAAATAGGACATTTTAAAAAAAATTAATGGTACAGAAGATGGTATCTTGAGAAATAAGAAAACTGGAGCCATCAATCAAGATGTTATACTAGCCAATAAAAACAGTAATTCTACTGGAAACTTAACACCTTTCATCTATAATCCTCTACTTTAAAAAGGAAAACATTTCAAAGAGGGTGTGCAAACCAAAAAAGTTGAATTCAAAGCAATCAGTAAAAACTCAGGCCGCGCCCATTACTTAAAACTCCTGCAGAATATTCAATGACCATGTAAGTGTGAAAACAGCTATATATCAGTTGCCACACAATGAGGCTCTGATTTAGTGAAGCACTTAAGAACGTTCTTAGGTTTAAGCATATCATTAATCCCATTTTATTTCAGCAAAACACTTAAGCACATGCTTAAAATCAACTACTAGATGAATCACTTTACACTGATTCCAAAAGCAATTCGTTATAATGTGACTGGCAGCCTAGCAACATTTTGATCTGCCACTCCCTAAATCAACCTTCAAATTCTCAGTCAGATTTAATTTGCAGCCTGTGTGGTCTGGGAACAAGAACTCAGATAATAAAAAGTAAATTTAAATACTGTAGATAGAAAGGTTTGTATGATGCCATCATTTGTACAGCTACAAATGTATGTAACTAGACTAAATAAATGTATAAAGGCACTCTATGATGGTTGTGAAATAAGAGTAAATTAATTCTAACTGCCTCTGTTTATTCCTCTTTAAAACGAGGTATAATATAATAATTAAACAACAATGTGCTATGAGGTATAATTAATATTTGTAAAGCTCTTTAAAATCCTTGGATGAAAGGCATGTAGAAGTGTAAGGATTATTAGTATGTGGTTTAATCCATATTTAAGTTAGATGATTTTTTTAAACAGGTTTAACTTGGTGCTGTGTAGATAGGACATTATGGAACACCCCTTTCCTTTCTCAAAGTATATGAATTATTTGGGGTGCCCTATAATATAGCATTTATTAGAATATAGCATTGCTAAGTGGAAGAATGTAAAGATGAGAGGTGCATTTTTCAACTTTGCTATTAATCAGGCTGTGTTTTTTTAGCGAGGACTGATCTATATGTTTAAGGTGAATATTCTACTCTTTTCAGAGTGTGGTAAACAAAGCAGTAAATATCATATTATCGATGGCCAGAGATATCCCACTGTGGAAGTTTGCTCATTTACATCATAGACAGCAGCAGGTAGAGTACTTTTTTAAATTTAAATTGCTTAGAATGTTAAAAAAGAATGGTTAGAGAAACTAAATATTTAGTTTTCAGAGTAGCAGCCGTGTCAGTCTGTATCCGCAAAAAGAACTGGAGTGCTTGTGGCACCTTAGAGACTAATAAAGTTATTTCAGCATAAGCTTTCGTGGGCTACAGCTCACTTCTTCGGATGCATGGAAGGGTTTACACTTCTAAATTTTCTAGGAAAGGTTACGTTTACATTAATTTTTTGACTTGTAGTTTTGAATTTTTTTCTAGTGAGGTCTATTGTACAATTTACTGAAAACGTATTTATGTAAAATCTTTACATTAAACAATCAGTTAAGTAGAAGACATTCATTATTAGTATGTTTTTATTGAAAATATTTTCCATATTAAAAAGAGCACTAGCTTACACAAAGAGATTTTTACAAATGATGTTAGAGTGTTAGTGCTATTATAAATTGTAGGAGAAAACTAACATCATTGTGTTTTATTATGCAGCTAATTATGCATAATAAACACTATTGATCTTCCCAGAGAAAATCAGTATTAAGAGCATGTTAAGCTTGAGAATACATACTATCAGTAATGTAAGAGTAAAAAAAAATCACATGGATGTTGTAGTTGTGCTAAAACAAGTACTACAAACCCAGGACAGTCATAGTCAGGGTTAAACTTAAACCAACTCCACACTTGTAAGGATATGGAAATGCACAGTTAAGACAACCAAACAACCTTAAAATTCTGCTTTGTAGTGATGCTATGCAATCACTTTTATAACTTATAACTATTTTATAGTTAATACATTTTAGTGATGGTAGTACCAGGTTAAATTAAACTGATTTTTAAAAGACACTTTCTTTTTTCCATCTAGTCTTTGTCTTCATAGAGAAGTGTGCAGATCTCCCACTGTTGGAATAGTTTGTTCAGCACATGGCTCTTAAAGGGAAGTGGGGAGCAAATAGGAAAATAAGTGGCCCTTGAAGCTTCGAAAGGAGCTTCAATGGGTTCCCAGAGAAAAGAGGAAGGAAGGGAGGGGGGAAATGAGGGAACCAAAAGGTCATACGAATGCCTAGTTTATCCAATAAAAATATTAATCATTTTGAGCAACCTCCCTTGGGCTGCTGGATCCTAGGCTTGTCATGCAAGTGACATGTCTGCACTCTAGGGGGAGAGTTATAATTACTAGCCTGGCCTGCCAGATGACCATGGAGTGGCAATAGCTTTAGCTTAAAGAAGCAGAATGTTGTATTTCTGTGTAGCCTTCAGATGTAGGGGGTTTTAAAAAGTTACATGGAGGAGCATGCTGTCTGGACTGATCCTTCCTCGATCAGGCACAGAAACTCCATGGGACAAAAAGACAGTGCACATTTTTGATTTGCAAGCCTGTATATAACAGGGTCAGGGAAAGCAGGCTTCAGATAAGTTATTCAGGAAACATGGACAATTTTCAAAGGCGCACTTCTTTCAAACCTAATGCTCAATGTGTGTCAGAAATGAGTCTAAACACTTGAGTTAAACAATGGGTCCAATGGGTCACATGTATGCCTGTGACAAGGTAAAAGCTCAGCCAGCATAACAGGATGCTGTCCCCCAGGCCAGTACAAAGATGCCCCTCCTATGACGACTTCTTTTATACATTAGTACAAACAAGTTATGTATTACACTCTAGATCCGGGGTAGGCAACCTATGGCACGAGTGCCGAAGGCGGCACGTGAGCTGATTTTCAGTAGCACTCACACTGCCCAGGTCCTGGCCACCGGTCTGGGGGGCTCTGCATTTTAATTTAATTTTAAATGAAGCTTCTTAAACAATTTAAAAACCTTATTTAATTTACATACAACAATAGTTTAGTTATGTATTATAGACTTATAGAAAGAGACCTAAAAACGTTAAAATGTATTACTGACATGCAAAACCTTAAATTAGTGTGAATAAATGAAGACTCGGCACACCACTTCTGAAAGGTTGTCGATCCCTGCTCTAGATGTTGTTAGTTACCAACCTTATACCTCGTACCTGCTGGTTTGAACAAAACATACTTATCCATTATCCTGTCATTCCTTCCTTATCTTTAGGAAGGGTCGATGTGTTCTTGTATCGTCTCTTAGGAATGTGTTAACATAGTTACTTGAGAGATATGTGTGGTTTTGTGCCATCCTCTCTGGTCAGGAATGTGCTTATTTGGTGTTATCTTACACCTAACATGTTACTGTTGTGCCACCACTTTGGTTCTGCTTTGGTTCACACTGTTAGTTATGCCTAGGGCTCCAGCCGGGTCTGCAGACAGAAAACATTTCTCCTCTGGACAGTGGAAATCATGTCCTTTCTAGCCATAGTTAATACATACAGTAGGGTGTGGTTTTTTTAAAAAAAAATACTGGTGCTACTACTGGAATATCTAGGAGTGTGGGGCTGCAGTGCCATGCCTCATCTGTCTTGGGTTGAAAGTCGAAGGAAAAACTCTATCTGATTGAAGGTTGCCCAGATAAATTCTCTATCTCTATGACCATCAAAGAAGGGAAGGAGCTGGCTCTAATTCCAGGAAAGGGAAAGAGAAAATGCTTCATTTCTAAGCTGGTTCTCTGAAAAATGGCTTTGTAAAAATGGCAGAGAGTCCTGTGGCACCTTATAGACTAACAGATGTATTGGAGCATGAGCTTCCGTGGGTGAATACCCACTTTGTCAGATGCATGTGTATTCACCCACGAAAGCTCATGCTCCAATACGTCTATTAGTCTATAAGGTGCCACAGGACTCTTTGCTGCTTTTACAGATCCAGACTAACATTGCTACCCCTCTGATACTTTGTAAAAATGGTTCCTTTTTATTCAGCAGATCTGTTCCCTGTGTGTGGTAAGTCATATCTGCTGATTTCAATGACAAAAATAAAGGATTTACTGCTTTTTCCTTCTTTAAGCCCTACATCATGAAAACAGCTAAGAGAGAAGGAGTAGGATTCAATTTCTCCTTATGCATCATCAGAACAGAATTGTTTACTATGTTCTATTTACCCCTCTGCAGCTTACAGAAGCTTGTATATGCAAGAAGGAAAGAACTCAGCTTTGCTCTCAGAGCCCAGACAGGAATTGCAGGGCTAGCAGTTTAGGGGAACCCCCCCACAATGTTACTCATAAATGCAGCACAGTTGATACAGAAATCACTGAGAGACAAACATAGAACCCCACAAAGCCATTTTTACAAAGTCACTTTTAAGAATAGAATTATAATTCAGTGACATGAGCTAAACTAAGAGCAAGTGGTTATTCATGAAGAGTGTTTTTCTTTTATTTTTATCTGCGCTCATAAGTTGCTCATTCTTGTTGAAGAATGTTCAGTAAAACTATTGGACGCAGGTTTACTGTTGTTTCATTTACGTCAGATGGAACAGACTGCTGCCATCGAGCTGGGTGATGAGAGCAAACTCACCAAGATGGTGGCATTGAGACCTTTGGACAAACAGATCAGTGAACACAAGGATGTGAACAAAGCTGTGATCCAGCTTACCACAATAATTTTATCTCTTAAAACTGATGCAGTGGATATTTTGAAGAGCTTTGCTAAATTCTCCAGCATCTGGAATCAGGTTAAATACATATATTAATATATCTCACTTTATTGCAAAACATGCTACTTTTTACTGGGTAAAATGATCTGCTTTTGGTTATATTAATAAATTGTGTTTCCTGTAAACAGTGCATGCTTTTGACTGTCATGTTTCTTCACCCTCAAACATTTTCTAGGAGCAATAGGTTTATTTTTTGTATGTAAATATTTGCTATATCTTAAGATTTTACAGTATAAAGTTGATACCTCAGCCCTAATACTTCCTTTTCTTTCTTACTGACCACATAAATGACCACAATTCCCTGATGAACTATGTCAGAAGAACAAGGTGGTGACATAATATTTGTTATTGGTCAGAAAAAGACAGAAAAACAAAATGTTGGTAGCATAAAATCCACTCTGAATCTTTCTGACAACAGCAGGAGGACTTGCTACAGGAATGTACCTCAGCTGTATAGGAAGCGAAAAGAACCATCTTTTCCTCAACCATTGCCTCTGGGAAATCAGAGCCTGCAGAGATGTTCCAAAGAGTAAACTGGCTAATCCTCCCTGAATGCACAAATGAGGCCTCAGACACAAGCACCAGCTGCTGCAAGGAGCTTTCATTCAACTTCACAGAAAGGATAAACTGCACACAGGAAAACCAAGCCAGGACTGAAGATTTTAAAACAGAACAGAGTCCAGGATGGTGGATGGGTTTTTGCTCTGAGTTTGGCTCCATCACATGCTTGTTGAACTCTGAGGAATGGCTTGGCAAGTAATAACTTGTGACATAGATCCGGGAAGCTCCTGATTAGTGAAAGGCAGTGCAGAGAAACATATAAGTGCCTCCTTTAGTGAGGACATACTACCAGCCCTTCATGCTAAAGAATGAGAGAGTCTGTCTGATCCTTGCACATGATGAATGCCATCTCTCTAACTACTGACTGCTTCCAACCTCCCCTCCTAAGCAAAATCATAGAGTACGTTGTGACAACCAAGCTCCAACAGTCTATGGCATCTGCTGGCTTTCTGGATCCTTCACAGTCAGTCAGACTTCAGACCAGGGATTGCCATTAAGACAACTCTAAAAGCCCCTATGGGGAGTTACTTCGTAGCTATGAATATGGGTTGAACCTCAGTGATTACCTAACCTTTCCTCAGCCTTTGACAGAGCTGGCCACTGTTGCTGCTGCTGCCCTTACAAGACTTGTGAGATTAAATGATATAGCACTGTAATGGTTTCAGTCATTAAACCATTAAACAAATGGTTTCTCCACGAATATTCCAAGAGTTGTGAATGATGGCTGCTCTTCATCCACAAGAGCACTTATGTATAGAGTTTTGCAGGAATCAGTGCTGTCCTTCTTTCTCTTCAGTGTCTCTGTGAGACCATTTGTGCAAATTGTGAGTTGCCATCGTCTTCATAACTAACAATACACAGGTGATACTCTCCTCAGCAGATGCAAAAAGCGTAATCACAAAAGACCTACCAATGCCAGCTACAGATTAGCACCTGGATGAAGATCAGATAGTTCAAAGTGAGCCTATACAGGACCAAAAATATATCTGGGTAGGAGGGTGGAGGTGAAACTGCAACTTCAACTTGTACAGAGCCCAACAGCCAGCCTCTGTAGGAGCAGAACGTCATGCCAATGCCATCATTAGTATTTCCTCCCACCAAGCTGCACTGTATGCTAAATGATCTGGTGCTGAATATGCCCTAGTCTTATATTAGTATCTGTAAAGTATAGGTAAAAAACATACAATTTCTGGGAGAAGGGACTGTTGATTCATTCAGCTACTGTTAGGCGGCTATAGAGTGTATTTTCAACTTCATGAAGATGTTCTAGGTGTTGGTGAATATGAGTTGTTCTGCAACGAGTGGGGATGGATAGACTAAAAATTCCCACCATAGTTTTGGTAGCTTGATTTCAAACTCCATAGAAATATTTGGAGTGGTAATTGGAATCATGGTCTGTGTCAATTTCCTGCTGACAGATACAGAAAATGTGATTCAAAAGGGGAATGGGGAAGAGGAGAGAAGACACTGAAAACAAAGCAGTTGCAATGATTTATAAAACTTAAATTTGATCTTAAGCTTTGAGACAGAGACCACGTGTTCATTTATGTTTGCACAGCACCTAGCCCATTCAGGGATAAGGAGGCTACTATAAATGTTAAACAATAATACACAATTCTCCATTTATATTAGGATCCAGAGGAAAAAGTAAAAGAATTTCTGGAGACTAACCCAGTGATGTCTGAATTCCAAACACAGATTAATTACTTTTCTGTAAGTATTGCTTAAAATTCTTCTGCTGTTCAGAGAAAAGTTATAGTGCAGTAAAGTTGATCATTTGTTTTATTCTTAGCAATTAGAAATCCAAATCAGAGAACTGCCAAGTCATTGCATATTGGAATCAGTGGATTTTGCAACTGAGTCTTTGAAAATGGCCTTAATTCAGGAATGTCGTTTGAGGCAGAGATCATTTGGATTAGCTTTAAATAAAAAAGCTGCCATGGACATGGATGCAATTTACACATTCATTGACAATCTCAGCAAGAGATTAAACAGGCCAATCAATGATCTTGATGATGTGCGAGGAGCAATGGAAGCGCTAAACGAAATACGAGAGGCTGAGATTAAAATTGACATTACAGTTGGACCTATAGAGGAATCTTATGCTCTGCTACATAAGTATGATCTACTGTTTAAAGATGGAAATGCAGAAAGAGTTGATGGGTTGGCATATGCTTGGAAGAACCTAAACACACAGGTACTGTAGCTTTATCACTTTTAGAGTAGGCAAAGTACAGTCATTCTTGTCAGAATTTTTTGTGCCACATGACTGAAGGAGAACCAGTTTATTTTAAACATTCACTTATTTCAAATCCTCCTGATTATTTTCACTCTTATGCATATATTTACTTATGATAGGTATTGAAGATTCAGGACTTGCTGCTTGAAGTGCAACCATCCATGAAAGCAGATTTACTGAATGGTGTTAAAAAGTTCCAGACTGATGCTGTGGAATTTTACACAGACTATAATGAAAAGTGAGTGAATCATGGTGCAGTACATTATGTTACATTGGTAATTGTTCCATAAGGGTACATCTAAGATGTCTTCAGGAAACTAACAAGAAGCTGTAAGAGGCACATTACAGCTGAAAGAAATACATAGTTTCAAAAAGCAAATTTTTTTTTCCAATGTGTTTTACCCTTAAAGGCCTGGGTTGGGCAAATATTATTATTGCCATAGATTCATTTCAGTGTAAGATTCAAGTTTGTAATGTTAGATGAATTAATTAGGATTGAAAAAAATAATAGTCAACCAGAACCTAAGCCCAAATCTCAAGTCAAACGCTTCTAAGGTCCTGATCCAGCAAAGCACTTAAGCGTGTGCTTAATTTTAAATGTGTGAATAGTCCCTTTGAAGTCAATGGAGATTCGGGCCTGCTGAATCCTGTTACCCAATGCACTGAGCCATCCAAGTTTACAGTAGGGGCAAAAATCATATATCGTCATTGTATTTACTTGATGGTTTCATTTTGTCTCTGGCACTAATTATTGTAATCTTCTCCATTGAGTGTTGATTGCTATCTGTTGTAGTGATTTTCCCTTGTTTCATAAAGAGTGAAAGTGAAAATCACATTAATTAAAATATATATTTTAAAATAAAAATTAATGTAAAGTAATAGAAACAAAATAAAACATTTGTTGAACTTTTTGTTCCTGTTAACTTCAGATCCTGGCAGTTAGGGTGAGTTGTGTCACCAGAAATGTAGGAAAGACCCTTAGGAAAGACCTAACATCTGATGTCAAAACAACTATATTTTTGGTCTGTCTTCTCAGATCTTTTGTCATAAACGTCAATTGTCAGAAAAAAATCCCTCATGTTTAAAAAAAATTTCATAGTGTGTGGGCTAGGAGAGTTTTCCATTTCTTTAAACAGTGCCTCTATGATGCTCCTTGAAAAACCTGCACAATTGGTATTACCGTATATGTGAATTTGACTATGTTGATTTTTGCAGAGGCCCTGGTGTGGAAGACATTCCTCCCTGGGAAGCAAGTGATAGATTACAAATCTTCCAAGCCAAGTTTGATGAACTGTGGAGGAAGTATATCACTTTTTCTGGTGGGGAAGAATTATTTGGTCTTTCTGTCACAGGTAATGATGCCACAGTTGGAGTTCAGAATGTCGCAAAATAAATACCAGGCAAATAATATTAGCCAAGCATTTGTGTGGTTGCTGTTTGTCTGGCAGCTTTGTCCATTAAGGTTTGGGTCTTAGTTGTACACAAAGGGCTAATCAGATATTGTCACTGGGGGTATGTCTACACTACCTGCCGGATTGGCGGGTAGTGATTGATCTATCGAGGATTGATTTAGCGCATCTAGTGTAGATGTGATAAAATCAATCCCCAATTGCTCTGCCGTCGACGCCGGAACTCCATCACGGTGAGAGGCAGAAGCGGAGCCGACGGGGGAGTGGCAGCAGTTAACTCGCCGCCGTCCTCATGGCCAGGTAAATCGACCTAAGATACACCGACTTCAGCTACGCTATTCGTAGCTGACATTGCGTATCTTTAGGTCAATCCCTCCCCTCCCGCTCCAGTGTAGGCCTAGACTGGGATATCATCTCAACATTTGCTTTTGTAATCTGGAGGTCTAAACAAATATCTAGAGAAATTAAAAGGTTATGGATTTTAATTAACTCTATTACAGGCATCTCTAACAAACCTGTGGCCACTTAGGACCTCAATATGACAACAAAATAGACCTCAGGTACTTCTGCTTCAAAAATATGAACTAAAATCAAAGGAAAATTATAGCAGTTGCAGCAGTTTGTATCCAATACCAAACTGGTCCCCTGTTGCCCAGAGGCTGGAGGTGACATATCTAAAGGTATTTAGGCACCTAATGATGCAAGTAGGCACCTACTGGGGTTTTCAAAAGTGCCTAGGAGCTTTTGAAATCCCACTAAGCGCCTATCTGCATCTTTAGGTGCCTAAATACCTTTACAAATCTGGCCCTGAGTGACTGCAAAGGTGACTTTAAACTGCCTTTGCCCACCTTCCTCAGGTGCACAAAGAGGCGCTGTGACACACCTGAAGATCTGGGTCAACATCCTCAAAGGAATCCTTTATTTGCAGTCACAGATGGTTTAGACAACCCTGTGCAGAAATGGAGTTTAACCATAGATTCTACCTGACATAAAGATGACAGCTTTTTTGAGAAACGGAGCGCCGAAGGAGATGCAACATGACAAATTCTTGTTAATATAAGGGTATGTCTGCACTGCAGTTAAACAAATGCAGCTGGCCTGTGTCAGCTGACTCGGGCTTGCAGGGCTTAGGTTACTGGACTGTTTAATTGTTGTGTAGATGATTGTCTGCATGGTCCCAGAGCATGGGCTCTGGTCTGAGCCCAAACATCTACATAGCAACTGAACAACCCCTTAGCCTAAGCCCTGAGAACCTGAGTCAGCTGACACAGGCTAGCCCTGGGTGTTGAATTGCAGTGTTGGCATATCCATAGTGACTCCACCCAGGAGACAGCTTATTGAAGACTGCAGAGGCATCTTGGATGGAGTCTGTCTACCTCTGACAGAAACCTGAGCTTCTGTCTCTGTTACGCTTTGGTGGGCATGATTGAATATGAGTACTAAGCTGTGTGAGTGCAGGCCTAGGGACTGGCGGGGTTGGTGAGGGAAGGGTCATTAAAAACAAGGGATAGGGTTAGAAATAAGGGACAGCGAGCTCTCTGACAGGAAGGGATGAGCTGCAGAAAATTACATCATGGATAGCTTCTCTGGGAGATGGGGTCCAGCAAGTCTCTGGACCAAAGAGGGGACGCTGACACGTTATCCTGGGCCCTGTAAATCCTGATAGTGATACTGATAAATGCTTTCAGTGTCAGCTTCATTGTAGTAAAATATGTTCCTTGTCTAGAGTAAAGTGCCCCCCAAAATGCTTTGGTTTAAATTAAAGTTATGACAAAAATGCAATAAACACCTTATTTTATAAATATTATATTTAGTGCTCACCCTATGAGACGACAGAAATATGTATACATACGTATCCTCTTTTTGGTGCTTTGTGGTGTGAAAGCTTCTCCATTACAAGGACAGTCCATATTTTACTATGCCACAATTCCATAAGAGGAGGGAGTCATATTTTTCTAATAATGTGCAATACAAAGTCTAGCTGCAATAAATAATAAATTAATTTGTTGCTCTGTTTAAAACGTAAATCCTTTCCTGGGGTATTAAGTAAGCAGGTCGAAGGATCTCTAGGAAGCTGGCATTTTGTCATAAGATAAATCTTTTTAATAATTTCCTTCCACCTTTCCCTGCAACCTTCCAACAGAGTGCCTCCCTAGTAGCAAAAATGTGATGGATCCCAACTGAAGTCCAATGCCATCCATAGGCAGCGAGTTATATGGGCCCGTGGTGCCCATGCTCCATCAATATTCATGAAGGTGGGCCCAGCTCCACCAATGTTTGGGCCCCAGGTCCTTGCTTTGGGGGGTCCTGCGCCATGGGTTGGCAATGTGGAGCGCTCTCACCTCGGGGGCAGTTCCCCCGCCTCCCCACAAGAAGCTCCCCTGTCCCCAGAGTCACTGCATGCTGCGGGGAGGCCCCAGCACTGACCCAGCTCCCAGGCCATTGGCTGGGAACCCCAACCAATGGGAGCTGCAGGGGGCAGTGCCAGAACTGCCTGGCCACGCCTCCACAGCAGGGAGCGGGAGGGAGCCGCAGGCAGAGAGAGCCCCAAGTCCCCAGGTGTCTGTCACTGTCAGAGACACACAGACACAGCTGGGTGGTTGTGGGGACAGACAGATGGAGCCGGGGGCAGGGTAAAGGAGCAGCGATGGGCACCCTGGGGCTGGCATAAAATACACAGTACAGAGGGGGCTTCCTGAGGGGGCTATAGCAATACCCCCCTGCAGAGCAGACCCGGGCTGCGGCTGGCTCCATCCATCACTCTCCTCCACTCCACAGAGACCCACACAACCCTCTGCCCCCCCAAGAAACCCCCAACGACCTCTGTGCCACTGTCACCCCTTCCAAAGAGCCCCCCTTTGTGCCAGACAACTCCCCTCTCCCCTGCTTCAGAGCTCCCTACAATCTCTCCCTTTGCCTTCCCCTTCCTCCTCAGCCCATTGGCCAGCACGGCCAATGGGAGCTGCACCGGAAGCAGGGTGCCTGCTTGCAGATGCAGACCTGCGTGGCTGTGCCTCCACAGCACGGGGAGGGAGAGCCACAGGTGAGCAAGCCCCAGTCATCATCACAGGCACAGCAATTCTCTGGATATTTAATTTCACTGAGGCAAGTAATTCAATCTACTCTTCCTTTCCAGTATCAGAGGGGTAGCCGTGTTAGTCTGGATCTGTGAAAGCAGCAAAGAGTCCTGTGGCACCTTATAG
>NC_133770.1:122986464-123065576 GCF_003597395.2 Chelonoidis abingdonii
TATCAACTGGTGCATAAGAGTTGGTATCATCAACGCCTGTAGTCCCCCCGGACAACCTCCCCCTGGAAAGCTCCCACTGAAAACTCCCCCTGTTAGCAGCTCTGTGTTAGCTGGCTCCTGTCATATTGTAACCGTCTGCCACAGGAAGGAGATGCTGTGTTTCAGCGCTGCACACCCATCTACCACAGCAATGCAAGTAGAACATAACGGTACAAATGCAAAAAGGCAAGAAATGTTTTTTTCCCTTTCTTTTTTTGGGGGGGAAGGTGTAAATTGATGACATATACCTGAAACACCCAGGAAAATGTTTTGACCCCCTATCAGCATAGGAGCTCAACACAAAGAATGCAATGCTCTTTGGAGACTGCGGGGACTGTGGGATAGCTGGAAGGTCCTCAGGTTAAAATAAACTACTCCCTCCTCCTTCCATGAGTGTCCGTTTTTCCATTCTTTGGCTTTCCGTTACGTGTCAACATTACAGCATAGTGCTGTGGCTCTATGTTCATGATAGCCTGGAGATTTTTTCAAAATCTTTGGATTTCATCTTCTGTAACGGAGCTGTGGATAGAGAACAATTTGTCTCCCCCAATAACAGCGATCAATCCATATGTCCCATACGGTCCATGCTGGAGCTTTTTGGATTTGGGATGCATACCACCCAGTCGATCAGAGCTCCACGTGCTGGGCAACAGAAATGAAATTCAAAAGTTTCGCGGGGGCTTTTTCTGTCTACCTGCCCAGTGATCCGAGTTCAGATTGCTTTCCAGAACGGTCACAGTGGTGCATTGGGGGATAAACCACCTGGAGGCCAAATAGTTGAATTGCAGCCACACTAACCCTATATCCGACATGGGCAAATATCCGATTTCAGCGCTAACTCTCTTGTCGAGGAGAGAGAAGTACAGAAATCGGTTTAAACCAGAGCCTTTATATTGATATAAAGGCCTTGTTGTTTGACGGGTGCAGGGTTAAAATCGGTTTAAAAATGCTGCTAAAATTCGGTTTAAATGCGTAGTGTCAGACCAGGCCTGTTGTTCCACAACCCACAGGGAGAGACTGGGTCAACTTCGCAAGTGACTCTGCCTCTAACCTTGTTCTCTGTCCGCTCTGCTCTCCAGCCCCTTTGTCTCCCTAGGATTAAACTTTTACATTATGTCCGTCCCTCTGGGTCTTCTTTCTCTGGAGCTTCTCATGAAGTAAAGTCTGTCATGCCAGGTTCTTATCTCTGTAATGTATTTAATTTTGATGTATTTATTGTTAATTAATGCACTATCGGAGTCCCCTTCAGCCCTCTGTATGAATTGATCCTCTTCTTTCCATATGTTTTGCCCATAGGGTTTTCTGCAGCCCTAGGGCAGCCAGCAGTAACCTCTGTACCTTTGCAATGGGGTGAGGGAAGGGGACCGTGGGTTCCCTATTTATGTGATTTGCAAGAAGTGTTATCATTACTCAAGGTACCAAATGTGTTTAAATGATAAGTGTGCCTTGTAAAATCCCAAAGCAAGCTCATTTTCATTTCTCTTATAATCTCTTATGCAGTATACACACATTTTTCATCAATTATATGAGTTGAATTTATTATTATTAATTATTATTATTATTATTATTAGCTAGGTTACTGGGTTTTTTTTTTCAGTGTGGCAAAATGTGTTCTATGTTATGGGTTGAATGATTGAATGACATAATACCTCCCTACCACCAATGTCTGTCACTAAGTCTGGTGATTTTGTCAAGTGTTCATTGCACAACATGGTGCGGCCTACTCCTGCCTTGTCCTTCAGGGGGTCACAGGGTTCAGGGCAGACTAGGGAGTTAGTGGAAGGCCTGGCAATGGCAGCAGCGAGTGACCTGGCCCCAGCCCACTCCGCTCCACCTCGCTGACTTCCGGCATTGCTCAGGGGTGGGGGCTTTGGGGAAGAGGTGGAGTGGGGGCATGGTGGGAAGAGGCGAGGTGGAGCAGGGTTGCTCGCTGCTATCAGCGCCAGGCACCCTTCTAACCCCCCAGGCCACCCTGGACCCCCCGCATCCCCCTGAAGCGTGGGGCCCCCCAAAGCGCGAAACCCAGGGCGGCTGCCCCGGTCTATCCTGTGGATGGGATGGATCCACTTGGGCATCACCAAAAAATATACAAACCTGCTGCCCATGATGCCATCTAGACAGTAATTTATAAACATTTTCATTATGAGCTACACTAATTCAAGATGTTTATCCTCTTTCCTATACTGAGACCCACTCATCCAGACCCATTTCTTTGTCCTAATCCCTTGCCCATCTTTTCATTTAAGTTGTTTATTATCAGCATTGTTTTCAATCAAAATTGTGTATATCTTAGAATTTAAACCATTTGTTCCAGCTTGCTCCTGGGTCAACTCCTCAGCTGTTGTTAAAAGTCTAGATAGAGCAACCTCAGAGGTGTTCAGAAATTTGGTCACTCTTTTCCTTTTTAACAAGCTCCGGAAAAGGGCTCTCCATGGAGCAAGTCAGAATTTTTAGTCAGGTTCTTTGACTATTAACCTGATCCTGAGTAAGTAATGTACAATGAATAATGCTAAGTTTGTTGCTTATATATTTAGTAAAAGTCATGGATAGGTCACAAGCAATTAACAAAAATTCACAGAAGCCCATGATCTGTCTCTGATTTTCACTAAAAATATGCCTGACAAAAGGGAGAGGCAGGTTCAGCACCCGCTGCTGCTGGAGCTGCTGGGTCCCCCACTGCAGTGGGAGCTCTGGGATCCCGCCGCTGGCCACGGCAGGGCAGCTGCAAGGGTGGGGCTGGCTTGGGAGTTCCAGCCCCAGTGAAGAAAATGTCACAGAGATAAGTGGAAGTAATGGATTCCAGACCTCCGTCACAGTCATAGCAATGAAGCATGCTTACATTTTATTGTAACTTTGCCTAAAAAAAGAAAGAAAGAAATGTGCCTGCAAATGGCAAGTTTGACATTTCTAAATTTTAACAATATATTTAGCTACAATTCCCAAAGCACTGCAATAAAATGAGTGACATTTTTTTAAAATGGAGTCATTTCTAAATGCTTCTAACTTTTAACATATTTTATAAGATCATTTTAAATGTTATTAAATTTGTACCTCTCTAGTAACTGGTGCAAATTTGGGAAGAAAATATTTTAGTTTTCCTATAAAATTGGTAGACTAAGTGTCCACTTTAGCTGCCTTCTTCAACACAAATTAAGTACAAAGTCATGAGTTGTCTCTCCATAATATGGTTAGGTTTATGATATAAAGAAGTGGTCATACACTGGTGGGAAACTGAGTAATTACTGTGGCCCAGATTCTGCTCAATGGGACTTTTTTGGGACTATTTGAGGAGTATTCACTACTGAGTGTGAATAACTGTGTCAAAACCTGACCCTTTATATTTATTAAAACTTCATTTTAAAAAGACATATATTATATTTTTCTTAAATAGTTTGAATCTACTAGATAATCACAAATTTGCTTCTTTTAAAATTTGGAACAGAATATCCAGAACTACAAAAAATAAAACGGGAGCTTACACTGCTTCAGAAACTTTATGGTCTTTACAATTCGGTTAATGCTAATATCAGTGGATACTATGAAATATTTTGGAGTGACTTGGACATTGAAAAAATTAACAGTGAACTTCTGGATTTTCAAAACAGGTAAATGATTTAGTATACATTGAAATGCATCAAAATTCTTCTCTGCCATCTTTCATTAATTCATGAGAGCTGATCCTTCAGGGAATTTTTTCAACATGCTTATATATTTCCAACCTTGGCCTTATCTGATATCCAAGAGACAGAAATTTCAGACAGAATGAGGTAGAAAAAATCAGCACAGCTGCTGCATGAATATAAATACATTGAGCACAATAAGGTGATAAGTAACAATCAGCATGGATTTGTCAAGAACAAATTGTGTCAAACCAACCTGATAGCTTTCTTTGACAGGGTAACAAGCCTTGTGGATGGGGAGAAGTGGTAGATGTGATATATCTTGATTTTGATACTGTCTCACATGACTTTTTCATAAACAAACTAGGGAAATAAAACCTAGATGGACCTCCTATAAGGTGGGTGCATAACTGGTTGGAAAACTGTTATCTATGGTTCATAGTTAAGTTGGAAGGGCATATTGAGTGGGGTCCTACAGGGATCAATTTTGGGTTTGGTTCTGTTCAATATCTTCACCAATGATTTAGATAATGGCATAGAGAGTACACTTACAACGTTTGTGGATGGTACCCAGCTGGGAGGGGTTGCAAGTGCATTGGAGGATAGGATTAAAATTCAGATGATCTGAGAAATGGTCTGCAGTAAATAGGATAAAATTCAATAAGGACAAATGCAAAGTACTCCACTTGGGAAAGACCGATCAGTTGCACACATACAAAATGGGAAATGACTGCTTAGGAAGGAGAACTGCAGAAAGGGATCTGGGTACCACATTTCAGGAAAGATGTGGGCAAACTGGAGAACGTCCAGAGAAGAGAAACAAAAATGTTTAAAGGTCTGAGGGAAGATTGAAAAAATTGGGTTTGTTTAAGACTGAGAGGGGACACGATAACAGTTTTCAAGTACATAAAAGGTTGTTACAAAGAGGAGGGTGTTAAATTGTTCTCCTTAACTTCTGAGGAGAGGTCAAGAAGCAATGGGCTTAAATTGCAGCAAGAGATATTTAGGCTGGACATTTGGAAAAACTTCCTAATTGTCAGGGTGGTTAAACACTGGAATTAGTTGCCCAGGGAGGTTGCAGAATCTCCATCATTTGAGATTTTTAAGAGCAGGTTAGACAAATACCGGTCAGAAATGGTCTAGATAATACTTAGTTCTACCATGAGTAGGAGGGACTGGACTAGATGACTTCTCAAGGTCCCTGCCAGTTCTAAGATTCTATGATTCTATGATGAATTGGGTCCTTCATTTGCAACCTAATCTTTGAGCTTTTTAGGCAGAATTCTATCAAGTGACTATCAATTTCTATACCCTCAGTTTTCCTATTTTCTTTTATAGGAACCAAATCCTTCCCCCTCTGTCAAGCTTGACAGTACCCAGACTTGGTTCACAGGGATTCTTTGTGAGGGATCAGAGGAGAAACATTTCCCACAGTCCATGAAGTGAAATCCTGGCCCCACCAAAGTCAATGGGGATTTTGCTGTTGACATCTGTAGGTCCAAGATTTCATCGAGGGAGTGGCCACAACTGAATCTGTAACCCCTACCATTCCTCTGCAGCATGTGGAGTAATGAGTGGTGAATGCTACTGGCAGATCCACTGGATTTGATCCTGCTTCTCCTTTGACTCATTCCTGTCCTAACTCAAAATCCTGGTGTACAGTGGTCTGGGCAGAGTTGCCAAAGAACTGAGAACTATGACAGACAAGTGGGCAGACCCTACGTACAGGCTTCAGATATTCTGTTCCCTCATCTGTCACAGCAAGGATTATGGCCCTGTAATGGGGTTAGACTCACCACAGCAGCGACTCCTGCTGGTTGGTTAGGGAATTAGCTCTTTCAGTGGCATGCCTTCGTTAGTGGTGTCTCGCCCTCCATTACTTTTTCAGTTTCCACCATCCTCACAATCGGACCCATGTCACTCCCAGACTGTGGCATCTGCTTCTGGACACTGCCCGCTGGCTGTCCCCGCTCCCTGGTTCTCCCCTGCTTCCAGGGGACCAGCAGCTTCTGGTTCTATCACTCACCTAAGTGGCTCACTGCAGTCCAGTCTAGCCCCTTCCTCCAAGGGCAAACTGCAGTCTAGCTTAGGCACTCTCATCACTGGCAAGTGGAGAGAAAAGGGGGGACCCAGGCCCGCCCACTACTCTGGGCCCAAACCCAGGGACCCTCTAGCAGCAGCCACTTATTGCCCTCCTCCAACTCTCCTCTACTGCCTACTTCTCTGGGCTATTTCCCTGTAGCCCCAGAACCTTTTCTGCCCCTTTGTGTCAGGGCCTCAGTCTGGCAGTGGTCAGCCTAGAGCTCTCCCAGCCTCTGCTGACCCTGCTCAGCACTGCTCTGTCTTAGGTGCTTCTCTAAGAGCCAGTTCTTCTTCCTTTGTCCTCCAGGGAGAGAATCAGCTCCTTTCTGCCCTGCAGCCTTCTTATAGGGCCCAGCCTGGGCCTGACAGGCTGCTTTCAAGCCTTCCTCTGATTGGCTGGGTTCTGTGCAGCTGCTCCACGGGCTGCTATTAACCCTTTGCCAGCCAGTGCGGGGCAGCTGCCACATCACAGGCCCAGAGTGTGTTTTGCTGTTTACGGGATTATAAAATGTATAGCATAACCAAATTTTACAGAAGGCATCTGAAAAGCTAATGAAAGTGTTGCACAAAACAGAAGGACTTTTGTCTCGATCACCTAGTGGAAAAAAATATCATAGTCTTGTCTCTTTCTGGTCCCCATCGGTCTTTGTCCACTTCTCTGTACCAGTCTTTTCTTGATCCCTTTACACAATAGGCCTGATCCTTCTCCCACTGCGGTTGATCGAAGAAGAATCATGCCCGAGATCACTACTGTAGGTGTAAGAGCCTGTTCTTCTGCAGCTCTTGTATCTCACTGCTTTATCAACGGTCAGAGACAGATTCTGATCTCAGTTACATCAGTGTAACTCCAGAATAATTTAAGTGAAGTCACTGGTGTTATTCAGGATTTAAGTAGATACAATTCAGACTAGAATCTGATCCTCTCTCTCATCTTAAATCTCTGAAAACATAACCTGAGGAAAGCATGTCTTTGCTGAGGCTTCCAGTGAATATGACATCTAGGGCACTTAGCCAATTCGGCCAGGGCTGTGGCTGTACTCGCTTTGAAGTTGAGTGACAAATCTGCTGTTTTTGTGTGAGTACCTGATTCCCAGACCTGAAGAAGAGCTTCGTGTAAGCTCAAAAGCATGTCTCTCTTGCCAACAGAAGTTGGTCCAATAAAAGATACTACCTCACCCACCTTGTCTCTTTAATATCTTGGGCCCAACACAGCTACAGCTATACTGCAAACACATTTAATATGAAAAAGTTAAGTGATCCAGCTTTAAGTCATGCAAAGCGTGTACAAATAGCACAGAGTTGGGCACCCTGTAAAATAATAATGGAAAATCATTTGGACTGAAACGGGACTATTTTTCTGCTCAAAAACCCGTCAGCTTGCCCTCTAAAGTGAGCTCTCATTTTGCTTGGAAAAACTGATATCTTTTGTGCATGTTTGCAAAAATAGGTCTAATTGAAAATTAATAATTAAGGCCATGATCCTGCAAAGACTTTTAACACTTGCATACTTTACACATGCGAGTAACCTCCTTGAAGTCAATGGACTATTCAAATGTATAAAGCTACAGATATATGCTAAAATCTTTGCAGGATTGGGGCCTACATTTTGAGGAGGGAGGAAGAGAAACAATTTTCAAGTACTTTTCATTACCTTAAATTTTTTTCATATCTAAGTCAATTTCACAGTTCAGGGCAACTGCACCTCTATTTCTTCTCTGTGCTCCAGCAAGGGCACCCACACTCAGGCTTCCAGATCCCCAGCTGTGGCCTCTCTTGGGTGGAGACATACATCCCTCTCCCTTCTGACCAGGGTATTTTCAGGCTGGACAGTTGCCTGCCTTCACTGTGTAATTCCCAGCACTGACAGTCTGCCCAAACAGACCTGCTTACGTTCTCTTCAGAGATGGATAACAGTGTAATTGCTACATATATAAGTTACTACACAGGTCTTTCAAAGCAAGGCTACTTTATTTTTAAGGTAAAAAAAAAATTGCAGAGAAAACATAAAAAACAATAAAAGAACCTACACGTAGGCTAATAAGCTTACTAGGCATCACCCTGTCCTAAGGGTTTCTTTGTGATCACACATTTGTCAGAGCTTCATCTCAGAATGAGCCCACAGTCTTATGAAGCTTCAAGTAGGCCAAGTCCTTCCAGTCCCCTCCTAAGGATTGGGGTCCTCCATGGACCAGAGGTCCTATCAATTTGTGGGATCAGGAAGAATGAGTCAGCCTAAGCTAAAGCTTTGTATCCAGAAGTCTTTTCTTTGTCTGTTGACCTCTGGAGAATCCAGTTTGAACTAGTATATCTGCACCTCTCTAGAGGGACTTGGAAGGCTGATTACTAAGGAAGTTCATCCCCCTTGCTATAGAATTCCAGAGTAGCACATACACAATTTCATTATGAATACAATGTACCGCAAAGGTGTTAACTCTAATTCAGTGAGGTTTAACTTAACTCAGTAAAGCTTATCTTAATTCCAAAAGGTTTTTTCGGTATATTATGGGATGTTTTCACTCTGTCGCAGTCAGGTGTTTTATTTGCAATCTCTTTGTCCACAAATTGAAAGGTGAGATGATGATAACAGTTATAAAAGAAGATGAATGATGGGTATGTCAAATCTGATATTGCATTCTCTTTTTAGAATTCGTAAATTGCCTAAGGCTCTGAAGGAATGGCAAGCTTTTCACGACCTAAAAAAGAAGATTGATGATTTTGCTGAGAGTTGTCCTTTGCTTGAAATGATGGCAAACAAAGTTAGTTCAATATGGTACTTTAAAGATAAGATTCACTTGATGATCAAAATAATGTTGTTATGTGATATAAGATGCTTTCAACCTTTCATTTTTAAAAGATCAAAGCAACTGTATGCATGGTAACATCTGATTAGGATTAGTTACAGGCAACTAAAAACAAAATACTTCACAGCTTGATTAGATGAATGGTAATTCTTTTAATGGAATGAAGATTGAGACATTTCCCAGCATTGAACTGTTTCAGTGGAAAATTGCATAATAATTTCCCCCTTAAAAATAATACTGCTTTTTAAATATTATTGTACTCTAATGCCTGTGAACTTTTCTAGGCAATGATGCCAAGACACTGGGAAAGAATTGCACAAGTAACTGGCCATAAGTTTGATGTTGTCTCTGAAAGTTTCTCTCTGAAGAACATAATGGATGCCTCATTGTTAAAATACAAGGAAGATATTGAGGTACACATGCTTTTGTTGGCATTTAAAGGCTAGCTTTCTGATCTGGGATTCTGCACTTTCAGAGACCTCCATTCCTACATAGCTTAATAATGTAAACAAATTTGACTTTGCTTGTTTGGTTCCTTTGGAAAATGGAATTTGGCAGCTGGTTGTAGCTGAAATGGTTAGCTCACTGCCTTTGATCGTGGAGCAGTATAAAAGTGGTTGGATGGTATATAAAGCTAACGCTTCTAAAGAATTATTTCTTCTTATTGTTTGTAAGGCTAATTTACACTCTGGTTTTAGATGCTATTTATTGTAATTTTGTTTGTCTCTAGTATCATACAGGAGTAAAAGAAATCGGTCATTACAGGCCTGATCCTATGAGGTGCTGAACAACCTCCACTCCCGCTGAACTCTGTGAGAGTGGAGGGTTCTTGGCACTTTGCAGGATCGGGTCTTAGATTAATATATTGGAGGTGGTTTTGGAGAATATTAAAGAAGAGAGAGAAATCTACTATTTCACAGGAGCAGAAGAGGCTGGCAAACAAGTAGTCTTTTATGATGTGCACCCAGTACAAATCTATTGCCTCTGTGTTTATTGGGCCCGGTCATCCAGCAAATATGTTAGATTTACAAGGCCTGGTCACTTTTGCAAGAGCAGAAGGATGGCAAAAAGGAGAAAAAAAACATTTCAACTTAAGTTATATTGTGAGCTTGTCAGCCAAGAGATTAGCCCTTTAAACACTGTGGACTAAGTTGTCTTATTCTACATGGAAGGTGAAAAACTAAGTCAAACACTCTGCATGGATGCTTTCTACAGGAGGCAGGATTATTTAGCCTTGTGGAAGGATCAGGAACATCACCCTGCAGTCCTGGGGCTTCCTGGAATCTGTGGTGATTGGTAGCCCAATTTGGTGGATCTTGGGTGATCCACACAGAGTGTCTGCCCCACTCCCCTCTGACACCCTGGTCATTTTAGTGACTGTGCTGCCACTGGTGCCTGCAAGGGGCAACAGAAGCTGCAGATGTGAAGGTAATGTTGCTGTGAGCTGTCACAAGATTTTTTTCTAGAAGATGTAGCAGAACAGCTCTACCCGACTTCAGGGAGCCATGTCCTTGAGCTTCTGCCAAGCCCAAGATACACAGTTTTCATGCGGAGGGGCTCATGAGGAGACACTCTCCCCTCTTTCTAAGATTTACTGGTTAATTTCACATCAGTAATGCACATTCCCCCCCATCCCCAGCACAGAATGGAGAGGTAGTTCATGTACAGATACAAATTCTGCCTTCAGTTGCACTTCTAAAAGTCCAATGACGTCGCTGAAATGTGACTAGCTAAGTGTAACTGACAACAAAATTTGGCCCATAGAACAGGTGAAGCATATTCCAGTCTTGCAATATAGTCATTTTGATCTATTTTAATTTATTATTCTGAGCATGTTCAATTCCCTTTGAACTCTGAATTTGGCCCATGAGTTTTAATTGTTTTGATAAGTAGCTATTACATTACCCTCAGTGTAATAAAACACAGTAACTTGATATTACTTAGGATATCTGCATCAGTGCTGTTAAAGAAAAGGACATTGAAGCAAAATTGAAACATGTCATCAAAGAGTGGAGTACTCATGTCTTTACATTTGGCCAGTTCAAAACCAGAGGAGAATTGCTTCTGAAAGGCTCAGATACTTCCGAGAAGATAGCTCTAATGGAGGATAGTCTCATGATTTTGGGATCCCTCATGAGCAACAGGTACAAAAATTAACAAAAGAATATATTGTATAAATATAATAAGTACCAATAAAATACCATAATTTTTTTTTAACTCATGTTCACATAACAGGTACAATGCACCATTCAAGCCCACAATCCAACAGTGGGTCCAGAAACTGGCCAATACCACAGAAATAATTGAAAATTGGATTACTGTACAAAACCTCTGGATTTACCTTGAAGCTGTTTTTGTTGGTGGAGACATTGCAAAACAGCTGCCTCAGGTATGTTGATTTACAATAGCAATATATGAAGGCACACCATAGAGGTTAGCCAAACCACAGTACCTTTTAAATAAAAGAAGTTGGTCTATACTGAGGAAGTCTAATTATACCATACTCTACTCAGAAAAAATTACCACAGATAACTTCAGAGGGAGCTTTTCCAGAGTGAGGTCTGCAGGGTTGGACTCTTAGGACCTGAATCAAACCTACAAGAGCAAGACACTTTAAAGTTAAGGCTGAAATGCTTACCTCAATTCACTTTGTATTATTCAAATATTATAGCACCCATTGGAGGAGAGATAACTTCTGGCTAATGCTGTTATAATGCAATCCTTTATTCTGCCTGACACTAGCCCTTATACACCTCATTTATGCATTCTGTACTGTTAAGAGTTGGAATAACTTTTGCAGGGGGCTGTGCATAGGACATTGCTAGGCCTGGGCAGCCACATACACCTCTACCCCAATATGACATGACCCAATATAACACAAATTTGGATATAATGCAGTAAAGCAGTGCTTCTGGGGATGGGGCAGGGCTGCATACTCCAGCAGATCAAAGCAAATTCGATATAACGTGGTTTTGCCTATAATGCGATAAGATTTTTTTGGTTCCCGAGGACAGCATTATATTGGGGTAGAGGTGTATATGTATATACATATGTGGATCTTGTTCACTTTTCACCAGGCCGTATCTTGTTATGTCTTTGTATGATGTCACTTGTAGAGAACCTAAGGACTGATCTGTCTCTGATTTTCTGGGTGAGACAGAATCAGAGCAATAAACTTCCATTGCATGCTCCTGCTTCTGCTGGCAGGTTTACATGTGTGTCAGCCAGTCAGAATTTGGCACATGGTACGTAGGATCACCTGCTGCTTAAAGATGTCAGAAATATGTAATTTAATAAAAACAAGAATATTCTACACTATTGCATTTATTTCAGGCCAAGGACATTATAATTATATATCTGCAGTTTCCATTTTCCATAACCCAGAACATTTTGTTCTGTGATTAGCTAAAGTCTTCTTAGTTGTTAATTAAGATTATAATAAATTGCCTCTTAGGTCCTACAGTTTATTGATAGGATAACTTTCATAATTGAGGTAATAAGCGGTTTTTGCAAATGACTAAACACCACAGCAATGCTTATGAATTTGATAATTGCAGAAGCCACTTATTGTAAGTATACTGCATGAATGTTATTCCCATTGTTCAATAAGAATAATAATTTTTAAAAACTCACACAATAAATCTCAGAAAAATAGTTCTTTTCTTGCCTTTTGAGGATTTGAAAATTCAGCTTCATTCACTTACAACACATTGTGGATGGGCCTTAGAATCGTAGGGCTGGAAGGGCCCTTGAGAGGTCATCTAGTCCCATTTCCTGCACTCATGGAAGGACTAAGAATTGTCTAGATCATCCTTTGAATCTTACTCAAATAATTGTTTAACACTGGAACAGAAAGTGAATAATTGTTTTCAGGAGTGGCCTGTGTAGAAAAGCAATGATGTAAACGGAAACAGAGTCATTGTGTCAGTGATGTTTTGTCATTTTTAGAGGAGGGTGCTATTTGACTTTTCTGCTGAGAGATTGATTGAAGTCCTATTGTATAGCCACTTTAGCTAATACCAGGAGACATAAGCAAAAAGGCACTGCTTCTCCATCAACCTGATGCATTTCTGTGGATCTACCAGTGTTACAAAGGCAGTCTAAAAACATTCACACACTATACTCTTCAACAGACACAAGCAGCAAAGTGAATATTAAACTATCACCTTGTCTGATTATTATTTATTTTTTATATTTATTATTGTAGAACCTAGAAGTCACAGACAAAGACCCCGTTATGCTAGGCAGTACAAACACAGAACGAAAAATTTGGTCCCTGCCCCACAAAGCTTACAATCCTAGAATAAGGCAAGAGCCAACAGATGGATTCCGATGGAGAGCCCAAGGAAACAATGAGACAGTGCGGGTCAGCTTGATAGGGTGTGGTCTCAGCACCAGCAGCCTAATGTTGAGTTTTTTCTGGGCATCACAACAAAGGAAAGTTTTAAGGGGGGATTTGAAGGAGGATAATGAGGTAGCTTGACAGATATTTACGAGGATTTCTCCCAAGCGTGAGGAACAGCATGGGAGAAAGCACAATGGTACTTGTTTGAAAATATATTAAGTGGACAATGGAGGCTGGCCAATTGTTCTAGATATCCTCCAATAGAATATGCATAATGTTGACCATCCAGAGGACATACTGATTAATAGAATCAGAGTCACTTACAGGATATTTTTATTTTTCAGCATTTTGGGAAGCAGCAGGAATAGCTAATGCATTTATAATGTGTTTCAGGAAGCCAAAAGGTTTCAGAACATTGATAAATCTTGGCAGAAGATTATGCAGAGAGCTCATGAGACATCAAACATAGTACAGTGCTGTGTTGGAGATGAGACATTGGCACAGCTACTACCACATTTGCTGGAACAACTGGAAATATGTCAGAAATCATTAACTGGGTATTTGGAAAAGAAACGATTAGTATTTCCCAGATTTTTCTTTGTATCTGATCCTGCACTTCTGGAAATCCTTGGTCAGGCATCAGATTCACACACTATTCAGGTATAAATTATGTAGCAATAACCGCCTTCATAATCAGTATTAATAACTGAGTGGAATGAATGATAAATGATTTCCTTTTGTTACTGAGTTGATCCAAGTTTGTTTATTTGTGGAAAGATCATTTAGCCTTCTAAATTTGCAGGTTTTGGTGCAGTTTAAAAATAACATTGTAGATCATTTTATAGGTCTTATTTGGCTGATCAGGTGTTTTGTTTGTTCTAGGCACATTTACTGAGTCTGTTTGACAATGTTAACCGAGTGGGATTTCATGAAAAGAACTATGACCAGATTTTATTATTTGAATCTCAAGAAGGAGAACAAGTCAATATTATTGAGCCTGTTCTAGCTCAGGTAATAGAAGAATATATTATGCTTTTTTCATTTACTACTTTAAAGCAAATCTGTGTTATAAAGGGCTGGCCCACTTCCATGCAGTAGTACCACAGCATGCTTCAATTTGAGAATCTGAAGTAGAGACCCTTCAGCTGCCCAGTACAGGGGCAAAGCCCTTTTGCTCCAGAGGGAGGATGGAAGGGCTTTGTATTATTCTGTAGCAACCCTTCTAGTTGTCTCCCCTGTACCACTGAAGTTGCCTAATCCATCACTCTGCATCTGGAAGAACAGGTCAGGCACAGCTGTGAGGATGAGAGAATAGAAAAGTGGGAAATGGGAACATCAGTCCTGGTGAGGAAATGTCTTCAGTGGGGTTTTTGCTGGGTTGGAACAGCTTACTTTAAAAGTGCTTTTTTTGTCTTCCAGGGTAATGTGGAATTCTGGCTGGGACAGCTGCTGAATGGGATTAAGAAAACAATCCACTCCATCATTAGACAGGCATCTATAGCCATTAGTGATTCAGGATTTAAGCTGTATGACTTCCAGACAATGTTTCCTGCACAAATAGGTCTTCTGGGAATTCAAATGATTTGGACCAGAGATGCAGAGGATGCGCTAAACAATGCCAAAACAGACAAAAAGGTTGTACTTAGCAAATCCTCAGGGGTTAATTAATAGCATTGTTTAGATCAGTGCACACTGTGCAAGTTAAAAAAAAAAAAAAAAAAGGTAGAAATGACAAAATAAAAAGGAAGCAACTGGAATGAACTGTAAATTCCTCCATATTGATATGTATGGTGGCGATACTATCCCACAGTGTTAGCATCCTTTGTATATGCTCTTTGCACTACTGCGCTACCTGTCCTGACAACTGGTAACATGGGACCAATACCCAGCTGGGGTAAATCAGCGTATCTTAATGGCAAGACACTGATCTACATAAGCTGAGGGTCTAGCTCAGTGGTTCTCAAACTTTTGTACTGGTAACCCCCTTTCACATAGCAAGCCTCTGAGTGCGACCCCCCTTATCAATTAAAAACATATATTTACTTAACACCATTGTAAATGCTGGAGGCAAAGCAGGGTTTGCAGTGGTGGCTGACAGCGTGTGACCTGCCATGTAAAAACCTCGTGACCCTCAGAGGGGGTCCTGACCCCCAGTTTGAGAATCCCTGGTCTAGCTTATGGGGTTTGTGCATCGCCTGCTTCCATCCGTTGTCCATATTGGCGCTGATGGAGCGGCACTGCTCAGAACCTCTGATGTTGTGAACTAGGGAGGAAAGGAGTATGACAGGAAGTGATAGAAGGTCAATCCTCGCTTGCTTTAAAACCAACTTTAAAACAGTTTCTAATGTTGTGTGTCCCCCCACATTATTGTCAGTGGCTGCCAGCTTTGGGAGGGAACAATGGGCAGTTTAGGGTCAAGGGAGTGTCATCATATACTATAATCCCAAAACTGGTTTGGGGGATGTGAGAGCTACCAGTATGAGGGAATAGCAGTGTCTCTCCTGTGCATGGAGCTGCTTTAGGGGATGGTGCCAGCATCCTCCTCCTCTTTTGGGGGAAGGAGGAGCATGGGAGGTAGTTTGATGGAGATTGGTTCCACCTTATGCCCAGGAAAGATGCTTCCAGGACCGCAGATGTTTTTGATAAGTGCTTCTCCTCTGGAACTTATATAGAGGCATGTGAGAAAGCAACTCAGAGGAGTGCTCAAGGCTTTCTCCACACTACACAGCTTTTAGTGACATGGCTGTGTCACCACAGCCATGCCATTAAAAGTCGTGCAGTATAGCTGCTATTTGTCGGCTCTCCTGCTGACAAGAAACTTCCACTTCTCCTGCCGACAATGTGTTGTTCACACTGGAATTTGTCACAGCAAGTCTTTTGTCTTTGCGGTGTTTAACACCTGTGAAAGGCAAAAGTTTTGTTCGTTCAATTGCCAGCATAGACATCGCCCCAGATTGCTAATACAGCAGTTTAAGGAACATGTGCACTGGGACCAAGCTAAGAGCTAGTAACACTGTCCTACCATGACAATGAACACAGGCAAAAGCTAAAGAAAACAGCATACCATACTATGATATTACTGACTAAAATTAAACTAGACAAGACTCCACAGACTAGGGGGGAAATACTTTAAACCCCATTTTTCTACGTCATACAAAGCCAAAAAGGGCATGGACCCAGTTTTTGTTCCATTGCAGCTCATTTAACTGGAATCAAACTTGACTGGCAAACAAAATTTCTTGTTGGTTTTGTTTGCTTGTTTCCTCCTTTAAAAAACAGTTATTTGTAGTTTTCCTTAGCATATGGAATAGGTCTGGGTTTGCAAATATCCTCACAAACCCCAATATGATCATCTCTTCATGTGTTCAAAGCACTCAATGTGGCATAAATGCTGCAAACTACTCCATCACCCCTGGGCCTTCACAGAATCCCATTTGGAGTTATTGACAGGGGTCCAGTTTATCACCGCAACTGCAGGATCGGTGTCCCTGTTATAGATGTAAGAAGTCAGTATTTTATTCCACAGTCTCTTGTAGCCGAAATAAAGTGTTACTTCAGGCACATTTAAACTGTCCCTTACACCAGTTTTCTCCTCTAAAAGTTACCGTGGTTCTAGGGACAGAGTCAGAATCCCAGCTTCATGTTTCCCAAAAGTGAACATACTGGTTGGCTGGTGTGTATAGTTTAGTACCCAAAGGCTGAAGTTTGACGGCTTAACTGCTTTTTAAGAGGACACAATACAAGCACCCTACCAGGTAAAGATGAGATGTACTATATTAGGCCACTGACCTGCAATGGAATCTGCTAGCATACTCCGCAGCCTATGTATCATCCCACTAAAGTCACTGGGAGTCCACAGGGGCTCAGGGAGTATGCTCTAGTAGATCTTGATTCAGGATTGCAGCCCTAGTTAATACAAAGTGAGGGTGGAGCAAAATGTAACTAAAATAGGAGATATATATTTGTAGATATCTGCAACTGTTCATCCTCTAGAGATTGAAAGAGCAAAGGGTGTTTGTATTAATATAACTCTGTTCTCTTCCTGTGTGGGAAAGGTCATGCACACAACAAATCAGAAGTTTCTCGACCTTTTAAATGATTTGATTGACATGACAACATGTAATCTGACAAGGATGGAGCGCACAAAATATGAGACTTTAATCACTATTCATGTACATCAGAAGGATATCTTTGATGATTTGGTGAGGTTTTTTTTAAGAGCTCTCTAATTGAAAAATATTTTTTACATATATGAAATAATCTAAAAGCAAATCTCATATTTCTTCACTTTGTTTAACTCTGATGTTAGTACTGTCATATAGTTGCATGCTATCCGGGCTTGTCTTTTCTAACAGTATCTTAAAAGATTTACATTACAAGTATCTTATTTGTTTCAGTGTTGAATTATTTGAGGGTGAGAACATTAACATGATCACTAAGAAAAATGTAGGTTCCAATCCTGCAAGTAGTTGCATACGGGCGGACTGCAACATCCAGATGGCTCCCTATTGATCTCACTTGTGGCTTCCTTCAGGGGCAGCAATCCAACTACCTGAAACAAATTGCAGGACTGGGGCTTTAAAAACATAGCGTGAATTTTTGGCCCCACTGAAGTGATAGTTTTGCCATTGACTTCAGTGGGGTCACGGCTTCACAACATACAACTTTAGAGTACAATCTTGCCGATAAAGCCACACACAGAGATCTTTACTCCCTTGTGGAATTCTATTAAAGTCAATAGCACTCCACACAGGTGGAAGGGTGCATGCATGTGGATCAGTTTGGAGGGTCAGACTCATAGACTGTGTCTTTTCCTTTTTAAAATTATTACTGATTTTCAGCATACAAGAACTGTCTTTGCTAAGGGGAAAGCACTGTTGACCTTAACCTGTGATTCAAAATTTAAGACTTTACATGATTGGAGTTTTTAAGAAATATGTTTCCTTTCAGCTTTAGATTGAGCTTTGTGATTTCCAGCCCCTGCCTCCACTTCCTGATTTGAGGCAAGGGCTTCTGGAAGATTAAAGAAGCCACCTTTCATGTATTTTGAGAAGGGGAGTAAACAATGACTTAAATTGATTTACTGGTTTATTTTTAAAATTTTAAATGCATCAAACTCTTCCCTGTGGTAGATAATATGAAAGCATTAGACAATGACTAAGAAACAGGAAGCAAAAAAAAAAAAAAAGGTTGAAGGAAACGTCCTGAATACTGAGAGCAGTAATTCAGGGGGATATGTATTGTTTAAATGATTTATATACTGTGCAGAGAGAAATACTAAATGAGTTTCTAAATAAGGATAGAAAAGTATAAAGAACCAATATTGATAGCTAGAAGTCAAACTGCCAAGTTCTGTATGATGCCTGAGGTTTTTTTTCCTGTCCCCATCATTTTTCATTAATTTTTATGAGTATTTTTGAATGAATATTTCATATTGTTTAATTCAATGTCAAGTATTACTGAAGTCTGCTGTATATTAACCCTTTGGAAATTGGTAAATCCTATTGTGTTTTTTCTGACCTGTTAATGGAAATGGAAAGCAGGCACTTTAAGATACGTCACTTCCTCCTCTCATATTTTTATTATAGTATATCACGTCTACACTAACGGTTTTGTTCTTTTGTTACAGGTCCGTATGAATATTAAATCTCCATCTGACTTTGAATGGCAAAAACAATCCAGATTTTACTTTATTGAAGATGTGGACAAATGCATCATCCAAATCACTGATGTGGAGTTCAGTTACTGCAATGAATATTTAGGCTGTACAGACAGACTCGTTATAACTCCTTTAACTGACAGGTAATCACACTAGGAGTATAGTATCCACTTTGGGGGCAAAATCCTACTCCCATCAACATAAAGGAAAAGCAGGATTTTTCCCCTGATACACACCAATTACTAACCAACAGGAGTTACCAAGCTGTACTAAAAGGAAGAACATCCCTTTCCTTTCCCACCCGCAGATTTATATAACAGCTGCTACACTTAGTTATATACATCGGGTGGATAACAGTGAAGAAAAAGTAATGCTGTTTTTCAATCTGTCTCCAGATGTTACATCACATTGGCTCAGGCTTTGGGAATGAGTATGGGTGGTGCTCCAGCAGGAC
The DNA here is from genome assembly GCF_003597395.2 of Chelonoidis abingdonii. Taxonomy (NCBI): domain Eukaryota; kingdom Metazoa; phylum Chordata; order Testudines; family Testudinidae; genus Chelonoidis; species Chelonoidis abingdonii. Next base: position 123,005,465 of record NC_133770.1, read on the forward strand.
CTGCAGGTACTGGGAAAACAGAAACAACTAAAGACATGGGCAAATGTCTGGGAAAATACGTTGTTGTCTTTAATTGTTCAGACCAAATGGACTACAGAGGCCTAGGTCGTATTTATAAAGGTAAGACACTGTTCTGTTTGTTCATTTTAGCCAGTAAAAGAAAAATGCGTTTCTGTGTGGAGTGCTTTTGTGACTGAGACTGAAACAATAGAATGACCTATGGCTAGTGAGGTTTGTCTGCAGCCAGCAGAAGAATGAAGAAGCGCAGACGCAGCCTGCTTAAAATTAGCTTGATGAAAAAATAAATAATTGGGGATACAAGTAAGAGAGCCATACTACTCTCCTCACTGCCCTTCTTTTATTTCAGTTACTGCTTGGAGAGCTCTATGCTTTAAACAGTTCCATCCACAGACATTGAATTGGGTCTCAGTGGCAACTGGTGGATGCACTGAAAGTCACCTCTGGTCAATGAGCCTGATTCTCATTGCAGTCACACTGCTGTAAATCAGGGTAATTCCACTGCAGTCAATGTAGTGACGCTGCCGTAATAAGTAAGATTAGAATTAGGCCATGTGCCTCCACATTTAGCATTGTTTCAGTGCCTGTTGAGCCATAGTGATTTATCATGCACTCAGGTGGTGTTCTCCAAGAACCCGAACCTTCCTCGTCCCATTCCCCTACACTGCACACCCTAGTGCTGATAGACTGGCAGGAACAATCTCATGTGGGTCTCTTGCAAAACACTTACAAAACAGTAATGCTAGACTGCCCTGTCAGAGACACTCTTGTAAATTAGAACATTTGCCAGTTCACGAGTGAGTTTTCCTACATGTGCCTTGATGTATTTGTTTCTCCATTTTCTATTTGATGACAGCTGGTTCCGGAAATAATTCATTTCTGAAGGGACTGTGTTCTGTTTTATCTTCCATTCCCTTCCATCCTTTCCTGTTACCCTTTTTTTCCTATAGTCTCCATTTCCCTTTTCAGCACCAGTTGTGCCTTGTCCTCTCTCCCTCTTGTTCTTTTATATTTCCTTCCCTACTATTCCCATTTTCTCTATTTTCCTTAACCAATCCCCTCTCTGCCTATCCTTCTCTCTGCTGTCTCCTCCTCCTCGTCACTTTCACAAGTCTCTCTTGAGAAATCTGATTGTTCCTCTTTCCTTCTGTTTCCCAGCTGCTTCCCCCTTCTTTCCTTCATCTTTCCTGAATACTTCCTGCTTCACTCCTCTCCTCCTTTTGCATCCCCATCCTCTGTGCTGTATTTCTCTGCACCTCCACATCTTCAAGTGGGCTTTTCAACCTTTACTGAATTTTCCCACATACTTTTCACTCTCACCCTCCTTTCCACCTGCTATTGCACTGAAGTCTCCTTGGATTGAGCCTGTGCAAATTATTTGTTCTCCTATTATCGCTACATCGTTGGAAGATTCTTCCAATATCCGTCAATACATAATGAATCTGATTCAGTGTGACTCCATCTGGGCTTTTCCATTTCCAGTCCCGATGTTCTTTTTGAAATATTGTGTTCATTAAGTGGAGATGGTTTGCCTCTGTGAATGCAACCAGACATGCTCTGTGACCATTTCTTAGATCATTTCTCACATACCCTCTGAGGTAACCTTGTAACCCTCAGGAATACAGATGCCTTCTCCCCTGGAGTTGTTGGAGCTGGGCCCACCAGTCATCTCGTTCAGCTCTAGCTTGTCCACCATGAGAAGCAATCTACCCTTCTCCTCCATTGTGTTCTGATATTTATCCCCCTGAAATTCTAAGTCTTGCAAAGCAATTTGCAAAGCTTGCTCTGCAGCTACTAACTTCTCTTGTTGCTTTTGCCCTCATTCCGCAGATTCTCCCACCACCCTTTTGATCAGCGTTTGAGTTCCCTCTGTATTCTGGTTACCCTCTGTATTGGTCTCAGTATCATTTAACTTTGTCTTTTGGGGACTCTTTCTTCCCTCCAATTTCTCCTCACCTTCTGTCCTCACAATTCTCACACCTTCTCTACAGCCACTGTCACCACACAATGGGCCTCTTACTCTTCCTTCTGTTCCTTTACTGACACTGTGTCCTTTTCCTGACTACTTTCTTTTTTCTTGAGGGGACAATGGCTCCTCACATGTCCCCATTACCTACAGGAAAAACAGGTCCCTTCTTCGAGTGATTGCTCCTGAGTATTCCACAGTAGGTGTGCGTGCTCGCCACGTGCACTGGTGCTGGAAGTTTTTCCCTTAGCAGTACCCATAGGAGGGGAGCTCCACTGCAACCCCTGGAGTGGCGCCTCTATATCGCGCTATAAGGAGAGCTGCGCACCCCCCCACCCTCAGTTCCTTCTTGCCGCCAATGACGGTAGTTGGAACTTTGTGCTCCAGCCTTGCTGTAGCTCTTCTAGTAGCCTTAGTAGTACTCGTCTTCTCCAATAGTTGGATAACTTCTTTAGTTAGTTGCCTGGTGTGGGGCATGCCCTGTGCCCCAGGCTTCAAGTCGTGCGACTCCTGATGCAGTTCTATGCTGAGAAGCGACCCGCACACTCATTGTCTCCACTGCTTGGGCGAGACCCACATAACTGACCTCTGTAAGATCCGTAGATCGTTCAAGCCTCGAACTAAATGAGAGAGAGAAATATCTGGCTCCGGGCCCTACTGATGGAATCTGCGATGGCCCCGGCACCAGCACGCCGACTGGACACGGCACTGGGCAGGCACCAAGACAAGCGGTGTCAACACTCCTCCTTGAATCGTAGCTACAGGAGCAGATCCTGACGCTATCATCACAGATGCTCAGGTTCAAGTGCACGCTCCACCAGACACCATGCTTGGAGCTCCCCTCTAGCATTACTGTCATCGAAGCATCATAGCTACGACCGCCGGGATGACTACGAGAGCAGCACCTCGGACAAGTACCGCTCCTCGTCGTCGAGGTCCAGATCTCGAGGTCAGCATCGACATGACCATAGACGCTCCTGCTGCTCTTATGGCACCTTGCGGTCAACGGTGACCTCAGCCTCGGCACCCAGCCACCTGTCCCCGAGCTGCACCGCCCCTTGAGAGCGGTCTGCACTGCTTGGAACCCAAGCCGGTCAGTGGCAGGGGGCACCGTGGCAGGGGCAATGCCGTCAATCGGCACTGTGGCAGCAGTTGCCCATCCAGGCGGGACCCCACTCAGTAGCCGGAGCATCCCAGGCTCATTCGGTGTCCCCATCCCCCCTCAACAGAGTCAAAAGTCGATGGGTACCGAGCTGGTGGCACTGGACCCAAATTCGGTCTTGGGGGTTGAACTACCGGCACCTCCCAATGCCCTGGGAGCCGGACCGGCCCCCTCGCCGGTGCTGGAGAACACAATAGTGGCCCCTCCGCCCAGTCTACAGGAGGACTTTAAGGCTCATCAAGAGCTCCTCAAGCGGGCCTCCAGCTCCAGGCTGAAGAGATGTGCTATCCTCCTCGGCACCGGGCCGTGTGGCCCTACTTCTCCACCAAGAGGTAGCCAACATATCAACTGCTTTATGGCAAACCTCAGCTTCCTTGGCGCTCATCTCCAAAAAAGCAGAGAGGAAGTACTTTGTCCCGGCTAAGGGACACGAGTACCTGTGCTCCCACACGCTACCCAACTCCTTTGTGGTGGAGTCAGTGAACCACCGGGAACGCCATGGTCAGCCCTCACCCACCCCCAACGACAAAGATGCCAGGAGACTGGATTCTTTTGGCAGGAAGGTTTATTCTTCCACGAGCTTCCAACTCAGGATGGCCAACCACCAAGCCCTCTTGAGCCACTATGATTTTAACTTATGGGGGTCTCTGCCAAAGTTTGAGCCTCTTCTCCTGGAGCGGGATAAAATGGAGTTCAAGGCTCTGGTTGAAGAAGCAGCAGCAGTGGCGAAAGCAGCCCTCCAGGTCGCCTCAGATGCAGCTGACGCGGCAGCTCATTTGATGGCCTCGGCCATATCCATGCGTAGGGCGTTGTGGCTTCTCCTGTCCGGTCTGTCTGCAGAGTCCCAGTCCTGATGCAGGACCTTCCCTTCGATGGGAAAGCATTGTTTGCGGACCAAACCCATGTCCATCTGCATGAGATGAAAGACTCCTGCACCACCCTGCAAACGCTGGGCCTATATGTCCCACCAGCAAAGGACAAACCTAGGCCACAGACCCCAGCACCTTCCACTAGGGGCAGATATGAACCCCCGCCTAAGAGACTGAGGGAGCAGAGATGCAGTTCCCAGCATCAGTCCTGCTCGGCCCTGCGACCAGGCCCCTCGAAGGGCAAGAAGCAGGGGAAAAGACTGTTTTGACTCTTTGCGGGGACCACTGGGCCTGTTGCCATGGAAGCCCCCCAGTTAATAAATTTTGTGTTCTGCAACCGTTTGTCTGCATTCCGAGCGGTGTGGTCCCGTATAACATCGGACCTGTGCGTCCTCAGCAGTATTTCCAGGGGCTACATGTTGCAGTTTGCCTCACCCCTGCCTCCATCACCCCCTGTCCCAGGAGGTTCTCAGGTACCCGGAACATGCCCCCCTTCTAAGCCAAGAGGTGGCGTGCCTCCTCAACCTGGGCGCGGTGGAGAAGGTACCGGTAGAATTCCAGGGCAAGGGGTTTTACTCCTGGTATTTCTTGATCCCGAAGGTGACAGGCAGGCTCTGGCCCATCCTGGACCTGCGGAATTTCAACAGGTTTATGGTCCACTACAAGTTCTGCATGGTATCCCTGACCTCCATCATTCCCTCCCTAGACCTGGGGGATTGGTTCGTGTCCATGGACCTCCAGGATGCGTATTTCCACATCCATATTTTCGAGGGTCACAGGTATTTCCTCTGCTTCCTGGTAGGGCGGGACCATTACCAGTTTGCGGTCCTCCCTTTTGGCTTTTCCACGGCACCTAGGGCTGCATGACAGTGGTGGCAGCCCACCTCCGGAGGAATGGGTTGCAAATTTTTCCTTACCTGGACGATTAGATCCTCAAGGTCAACTGTTGGTCCCAGGTACAGGCCCAGATGCAATTCCTGCTGTCCACATGCGAGGGTCTGGGCCTAATAGTGAACGAGGCCAAGTCCACGTTGGGACCGGTTCAGTGCATACACTTCATAGGGGCTCTGATAGATTCCTTAGAAGTCACAGCCTCTGTTCCCCAGGACAGGTTTGAGACACTCAAAAGTCTCGTAGCCTCGGTCACAACTTTCCCTGTGATGACAGCAAGGGTGTGCCTTCAAATCCTAGGTCACATGGCAGCATGCACATCCGTGGTGCAATATGCCAGACTCAGAATGAGGCCCTTCCAACTCTGGTTGGCCTCCCAGTATTCCCAGTCCAGGGACAGCCTGGAGAAGGTAGTCACGATACCACCCAACATGATGGCCGCTCTGCAATGGTGGTCCCTCCCAAGCAACATACTGAACAGGATTCCCTTCTGAGAAATCCTTCCTTCACTAGACATGGTGTCGATGCCTCGGACATGGGATGGGGAGCCCATATAGGAACATTCAAACCTAAGACAGATGGTCAACCTTGGAATTGTCTCTGCACATAAACATCAAGGAGCTCAGGGCGGTATACCTAGCATGCATAGTGTTCAGTTTGCACCTTCGTGGGAAGGCGGTCAGAGTCTCTCGGACAACACGGCCACGATGTATTACAACAAGAAGCAGGGGGGCATGCGCTCCTTGGCCCTGTGCCGGGAAGCCCTGGACCTATGGGAGTTTTGCATAGCCCACGATATCTCCCTACGGCCCTTCCACCTACCCGGTGCGCACAGTGTGTGAGCTGATCACCTCAGCAGGGTGTTTGCCCACCAATACAAGTGGTCATTCCATTAGGAGGTCACTCAATAGCTCTTCCGAGACTGGGGAGCTCCCTGGGTCGACCACTTTGCTACTGCCCAGAACCGATGCTGCCTCCAGTTCTGCTCCAGGGCAGAGGCAGATGGGGGTGTGTGATCTTGGATGCATTCCTCTTCTAGTGGTCAGGCCAACTATTCTATGCCTTTCTACCATTTCCTCTGATAGGCAAGGTCCTGCAGAAAGTAAAGGCAGACAGGTCGAGGGTTATCCTCAGAGCCCCAGATTGGGCTTGCCAACGTTGGTACAGGACCCTTCTGCAACTTCTAGTGGCCTCCCCGCGGAGGCTGCTGCTTTGCCTGGATCTCCTCTCCCTGGATAGGGGATGCCTTCTCGACCCCAACCTGGCTGCGCTTCACTTGACAGCGTGGTTGCTCCATGGTTAGACGAGGAGTAGGGAAGGTGTTTGGAGGATGTCAGACAAATTCTGCTGGAAGGTAGAAAACGGTCCACATTGCGGACGTACCTTGCCAAATGGTTTAAGTTCTCCAGGTGGGCGGGGGAGCATGGCGCCTCCCTGATATCTGCATTCCTCCAACTCATTCTCGATTACCTCCTGTCCCTTAGGACCCAAGGACTAGCTCCTGCCTCCATCAGAGTACGTTCAGCGGCCATTTCAGCCTTCCACCCTCCAGTGCAGGGTCACTCGTTTTTTTCCTCTTCAGATGACCTCTCACTTTTTAAAAGGCCTAGATTGTGCATTCCCGTACGCCAGGGCCCCGGTCCTGCAATGGGATCTGAACCTAGTGCTATTCCGCCTCACGGGTCCTCCCTTTGAACTCTTGGCCACGTGTTCCTGGTCCCACCTATCATGGAAAGGGGCATTCTTGGTGGCTATCACCTCAGCCTGTCGGGTCTTGAACTTGGTCTTCTACAGGGATAAAGTCCAGCTTTGTCCACACCTTGCGTTTCTCCCAAAGGTGGTATCTGCCTTCCATATGGATCAGGACATTTTCCTACCAGTACTCTGTCCTAAGCCCTGTTCCTCCAACAAGGAATGCCGCCTACACACGCTAGACGTACGTAGAGCGCTGGCCTTTTTCCTGGACCGAACCAGGCCGTTCAGGAAATCCTTGCAACTATTGGTTGCGTCAGCCAAGCATATGAGGGGACAACCAGCTTCCACCCAGCGCCTTTCCTGCTGGATCACCTCATGCATAAGCATGTGTTATGACTTGGCAGGGGTTCCTCCGTCAGCTATCGTAAAGGCGCATTCTACGAAAGCGCAAGCCTCATTGTCCACCTGTGTAGCCCACATCCCTATCCAGGACATATGTAGGGCTGCCACGTCATCTTTTGTCCACACTTTTTCCTCACACTATGCAATCGTCTCCCAAGCAAGGGATGATGCTGGGTTTGGTAGGGCGGTACTCTGTCCCGATAACCTTTAAACTCCTACCCACCACCATCAGATATAGCTTGGAGTCACCTACTATGGAATATACATAAGCAATCATTCGAAGAAGAAAGGACAGTTACTTGTTCTGTAACTGGCATTCTTCGAGATGTGTTGCTCAGGTGTATTCCACATCCCGCCCTCCTTTCCCTCTGTCAGAGTTGTCTGGCAAGAAGGAACCGATGGTGGGGCAAGTGCGCAGTTCCCCTTACAGTGTGATATAGAGACGCCACTCCAGGAGTCACAGCGGTGCTCCCCTCCTACGGGTACTGCTAAGAGGCGAGCATGCACACCTGCTGTGGAATACACCTGAGCAACACATCTCGAAGAATGCCAGTTACAGAACAGGTAACTGTCCTTTCTTTTACTATTCCCTCAGCAGGTGGGACTTTTTGAAGCTTTCCTACATCCCTTATTTCATGACTAGCTTTCTTATCCTTATATGTAGGGGCATTACCTTTTTGGGTGTTCCTTCTGCCCCCAGACATAACACTCTTTCGGCCTGGTCACTGGCCTCCTGGCCCTGGAACTTCTTTTCCACTCCCAGCCTCTTCAGCCCCTGCTTACTTCCCAGAGGATCTTAAATAAATATTGTTGCTGGTGCACCAGTTTCATTAAATACCCCCACTGTTTCTGTAGGACCTGTGTGAGCAGTGCCTGGATCATAGAATATCAGGGTTGGAAGGGACCTCAGGAGGTCATCTAGTCCAACCCCCTGCTCAAAGCAGGACCAATCCCCAGAAAGATTTTTGCCCCAGATCCCTAAATGGCCCCTTCAAGGATTGAACTCATAACCCTGGGTTTAGCAGGCCAACGCTCAAACCACTGAGCTATCCCTCCCGCCATGAGCTATCCCTCCCCCCAGTGGTTGCCTTTCTTCCTCAGTTAGATGGGAGCAAAAACACTGGAGTCCAGCTCAGAAGGGTATACTGGCCTTCTCCAAAAAAGGCCTTCATGCCCTGTGGCTCCATTGTCTCTTTTCTCCTAAATTTGCTACTATGGCCTCTCACGCTCCCCTTGTACTAGGGGCAACCATCATACACGTATTTTCCACCAAATTGTCACAGTATTTACTCCTTACTGCTGAAGTGTCTCCTTATGGCTCATCTCAGGGATTAGCTCTAGACCAGCTCTTTTTCAGTTGCTTGCCCCATGGTTGGTCTCTCTTTTCATGCCTATCCTAGCTCCTCCCCTGACTGGGCTTCATCAGCTATTAGGCCTGATCAGTCCTGACTCTCTTCCAGGCCTGGCATGGGGTTAATTGGACCCTTTTTCCTACTCAGGCCTTGTGTGGGGTAAACAACCCCTCACCAGGGCCAGATTAACCTTTTGTGGGCCCCAGCACAAGGCACTTCTGAATTCAGTAAGAATTTTGGATGTGCACAGAACACAGACAGGACTGGTTCCCGCATGGTTACAGAACTGCAGTAAATTGGAACAATTTTCAGCTTGTGTGATTGGAAGATATCTGGATCCATATTATAAGACTGTCCTACATAAATGAGGAAAAGTTAAGGTGCCTTTATTATTCTTTTGTTTCATTCTTCATTTCTGTGGTGAATTTGCCAGTGCAATATCACTGTCTTCCTTTTAAACAAACAAAACTAACTAACTAACTAAATAAAAATGTAATGGCTGTTGAAAATAGCAATTCCAGTCATAGATAGCACTGAGAAGACCCCAGCATTTGTTGCTCAATTTTATCCTACTTTTTCTACAGCAAATTACAGTGGATCAGCATATTTAATTTGGGTGAAATGAAGTAACAGTTGCCCCAATTGAGCCTGAGCACTCCTGAATTTTGAGGGTATTGAAATCTGGAAGGCAGGTGCTAAATTCTCTTCCTGAATATTAGATAAATCTGGAAAGGAAAAGTCAATTTCTATTTTCGTGGCTCAGAAGTGGATATCCTCCTGTACTGTATCTGAAGCTGCCCAGATCCTCTAGTAGAGCCTCCCTTTCCTTACCTATCATTTTAACTTCTAGTGGGATGCACATACCTCCCTTGCTGGGCTTCAGATAGGGAAGGGCACTGTCCATTTAGTCCACCCAGTTCCTTCTTTGGGGGCTGCCAGGCGAGGTCACACCAGCATCCCTAAGCCAGTCTGGGGAAGTCTTCTGAGCGTGATATCTGGGCCAAAGCCTTCTACTCCTTGGGCACACTCGTTCCCCATTCACAGTGTCAGCCCCTTGTAACAGCCAGCTCTCCATTCACAGCAAGCTACAGCCATGGGGTCTCTCAGCTTCCCCACTCTTTCCCCGTCCCTTTCCTGTTGATAGTGGCCAAGAGAAATGTAGTTCTTTCCCTGCTCCATGGCAGGCTCTCTAGGCAGGGAGCTGGCCAAGGAACTACATCTCCCTCGGCCCCATGGGGTCTCAACTCCCATGCTGGATCTGGGCTGCTCTGAGGCTCCATTTCTGCAGAGAGGAGGAAGCGAGTGTTATGGGCCCCCTTCTGAACTTGGGCCCGGCGCCATGGTAAATCCAGAACTGCCCCTCACACTGTCCTTTTTTGCACAAGTAAAATTATTTTGCAAGGGCTAAATTTCATTGGGAGTTGTGGAATGCTGAGCTTCTCTGAAAATCAGGCCTCCCAATTCTTAGGCACTCTCAGCTTTTCCAGCAGGTGGCAATACAAAACAAATTATTTCCTTCCAAAGGGAAAAAAAAAATCTGACCAGAATTGAATTTCACCATTATAAAGATAAAGTAATTTTAAGATAATTTCATACACAGCTCACAGTATGCATAAAATGTCAATATTATATCCAGCAACATATAATTATATTAAAGAACTGCATGTTTTATTTTTTCCTGTTATTTCCCCAAAGTGATCATTGTTGCAAAAATAGTTTTTAGAATGGAACCTGATAACTTGCAATAAAAGTATGTCACTTAAAACAGAAAACATGTAGGACCAAATCCATCCCCAGTGTGACTCTGTTGACTGGTCTGGATCTTTGAAAACTCATCAAATTCTCTGTCTTGTAGAGGTGCAGACTCACCCCTGCAGCGCCTCCTGCTGGTGACTTCTGGGAATTAGCTCAATTCAGCTCCGGAGCGCCCTCTGCAGGCTGGTGATCCGCCTGTCCTCTGGCCCCCTATGTCCCTCCCGGGACCCCTTTTACCTGGGGTGCTGCCCTCAGCAGTAACCCCTTTCTTTCAGGGTCTCCTCTTCCTGGGAAACCCCCACCCTCTATCCCCACCTCACTTCAGTGTATGGCTACTACCAGTCATCATCTAGCCCCACACCCTAGGGCAGACTGCAGTATCAGCTTACTTATCACTGGCAAGGTTGGGTTTGGACCTGCTGCCTTGGCCTACCCCTGGGCTGTCCTCTGCAACCCTCAGTACCTGTTGGCCTTGTGCTAGGCCGCAGCCTGGGGCTTTCCACACTGGAGCTCCCCAGCTCCTCTGCCTTTCCCCAGCCCTGCTTAACTCAGGTACCCTGTGTCTAGCTCCCTGCAGCTAGGCCTATCTCCCTCTACAAACAGAGACAGCCCTCTGAGCTCCTGGCTCCCAGCCTCTTTATACAGGCCAGCTCTGGCCTGATTGGGGCGTGGCCCAGCTGCAGCCACTTCCCAATCAGCCCAGCTTGGTAGCTCCCAGCCACAACCTTTCCCCAGGGCTGTGTTAAGCCTTTCAGGGCAGGAGCAGGGTAAGCACCCTGCTACAGTCTACAGAGAGGACCAGAAACCCAATAGGTACAGTCTACATAAAGGAAAAATACTGTACTTCAGAAAGGGATCCAAGCCTGCACTTTGAACGGCTTTTAAAGGGGTAGGATTGGATCTTTAGTGCTCTGAGTATCTTAGTCCCTCAAAGGGAAGAATCTATTAAAATCTTTGCTTCATTATGGCAGTATGGTATCTGAAAATATTCCAGGCAATTTTATATGTAAGAATTAGATATGTATGGCTTGTGTAATATCCATAAATTCTCTTAATTCAGTGGATTAATTTTAATAGTATTCACAAATGTTATTCAGTGCCAATTTAGAAAAAGCTTAACACTGTTAATGTCCATCCAGGATTGCATTTCATATGGAATCTGTGGTATATCTCTGACTGTACCAAACTTGGGGGAGTTGGAATTCTGGCTTCATTTACACTGGTGTAAATCTGGAGTAACTCCACTGACTTTGTTGGAGATCCTGCAAAATTACACCAATATAGCAAAGGGTAGGATTTGACCCTGGAACTTTGCTGTTTTTCCATAATCACTGTAATATCACATAAATTGAATAGGTAAATTTTTATGGAGAGATATAGAATTAAAATATAAGATAATTATTTTCATATTCAGAGGGGTAGCCATGTTAGTCTGGATCTGTAAAAGCAGCAAAGAGTCTTGTGACACCTTATAGATTAACAGACGTTTTGGAGCATGAGCTTTCGTGGGTGAATACCCACTTCGTTGGATGAATGTCATGTATTCACCCATGAAAGCTCATGCTCCAAAACGTCTGTTAGTCTATAAGGTGCCACAGGACTTGTTGCTGCTTTTATTTTCATATTCTTTCTACTCTGCTGTTATTACAGTCTCCAAGAATTGACAAGTATTGGATGGGTTGTGATAGCTGATGTATTCACAACCCAAGGTGGGAAAGAGATAAAGAGGGCTAGTAGAAGAGAAATGGGAGGGCCTCTAAGCAGAGTTGGGGAAAACTGAGAATAAAGCAGAGGGCAAGAGAGAATGAGACTGCAGAAAAGAAAGTGACAGAGATAACAGAAAAGGGAGAAAAGCGAAGGGAGAAATTGCAAAACAGGAGAGAGCTAATGAAAATGAAGGAATTAGCAAAAGAGAAAATGAAACAAGGGAGAAACAAGAGATGGGAGAGAACAAAACCAGCAGCATATTTATTGTTTCTGTGTACATGTGCATGCAGTAGTTTACCTACTTTTGGGAACTGTGTATTAAATTTCATAATGTCTAGGTAACAACATTTTTTCAAGGTTCCTGTTCCCGAGGGGTGTGGAGAAGGTCATTTCTAAGAGACTTACTAGATGAAGTTCTAAGAGAAAGCACTTAACTTCCTAACAAACATACTTGTAACTAGCCTGCCAAAGATCAAGGTAACAGGGATCAGGAAACAAAACCTCACTGTGCTCTTGAATGCAAGCTTGTCAATAAAACTAGCAACATTCCCAATTGGATTGTGGACAAGGCATGAGACCTCACATGGATACATGACTCTGCTGGTTCTCCATTGTCACAGTGCATTCCTATTAATTACATTATTCACTCTGAACTCCCCTCCTCATACTCCCATGCATAATGGTGGATGGACAGAACCTTTATTAGGACTACTTAACACCATTGCTTTTTTATGTTAATTAATTATTGATAAAGTAGAGGCCCCGGGAGAGAGACTGCATTATTTATCTTCCAAAAATTGATAGTGCATGATATGATCTATGCTGCTGTATGTAGGTCTTAAACATAATCCAATTACTCTTGTAAAGGTCTGTGCTATTGTATTTACTTGCAAAGAATTGATAAAATAACCACTAAAACTGTAAAATAACCCTGTTCATGTGCTCACAAAAGCCAAGTAAGAAAAAAGAATTCATCCAAATGAAGGTATGAGGTGGATTCATCACTATGCTCATCCAATTTACACCAGTATACCACCATTACAATTAATGGAATTTCACTGATTTAAAACCGGCGTAGCACTGTGGGAAATTGGCTCCATCATAGCTTTAAAAAAGCCATCACATTAAAAAAGAGTTAGCCATTCACGTGGACGAGTTAACCAAGATACAATGAAAGTACTGGATCATCTCCCTTCCCTAGTTCCACACATGGTGAGGACCCTCTGTGGAAAGATCTCTCGTCTTTACCCAGAAGGAGGCTCAGCCTTCTCTTTGGCATGGTTTTGTTCCACCGCAACCCCGGCACACACATGGACCCTAAGGAGGCCTGACAGTGTATGCTTGGGGGGAGAAAACTGGGTGAGCCAGGTGGGTTTGCATATCATCCAGTGTGTCCAGGTTTGTGAAGAAACATGGAAAAAGTAATACAGCCCCAAATTTTAATAACTTCTACAGTCTCCCTCTGGAGTCCTAGGAGCCACTGCAGCCAGAGTGACAAGGAGCAGCCTGCTGGGGCCCAGAGTTGTTGTAGAAGCATTGGGCTTCCATGTAGATCTGCCAGGTTTGGGAATGGCCCTGTGGCCTTTTATGCAGAGGGGTCAATCCCTCCTTTCCATGGGATGCTGTGATGAAATCCTCATAAAGATTTCTTACCAGAGTTCCCTGCTACAGTTTTTAACACCAGAGGAATGCTCTCACCCAACAAATGCAATTTATGTCTACATTAACATATTGTGTGTTGTATGTAAATGCATATGCACAAAAAACTGGGTATTTTCAGTTTCTTGGAATTTTGTGGGAAAACAGCTTCTCAGAATCTGTAAAATCAGCCCTTGATTTATTTCACCTGTGCCATGAAATATTGGCATGAAAAATTTGAGGACCCTGAACATGCTATATTTCAACATCACAGAGCCACTAATGCCTCTTGTAGGACATATGCTTTGTTGATAAAGGTCTGCTGGCTGGGGTGGGGAGGAGTAGGTTTCCTGACGTGTTTAACCTTTTTTGTCCTAACCAGTTATAAGACTCTGAGTTTTATTTCTTTTTAAAAGCTCCAGTGGTGAAATTAAAATAGATTCTTAATTAATAAAGTGAAATGTGGCCTGCCAAAGCCAGTGTTACCAGGGGCGGCTCTAGGTATTTTGCCACCCCAAGCACTGCAGGCAGGCTGCCCTCAGCGGCTTGCCTGCGGGAGGTCCCTGGTCCCGTGGATTCGGCAGCACGCCTGTGGGAGGTTTGCCGAAGCCACGGAACCAGCGGACCCTCTGCAGGCATGCCGCCGAAGGCAACCTGCCTGCCGCCCTCGCGGTAACCAGCAGAGCGCCCCCCACGGCTTGCCGCCCCAAGGATGCACTTGGCATGCTGGTGCCTGGAGCTGCCCCTGAGTATTACATATCTCATTGTAGATTTGTCTAGTATATGTATGAGACAGATGTTTTCTACGCCCCATATAATATGGGGCAAGTTAGACCTAAATTCTGCAGAAGGGCCCTGGATTCCTAGCACTTTGGTGCAACAGATGAAAAATTGTGTAGCAGCTTTATCTAAATTAAAAAGGAAGAGTTTAAATTAAATACGAAAAGAAAAAAATATACCCAGTATAAAAACCCCTGTGCATTTTATTTTGATATTAAATTCAATCTCCATTTCCATTGTCTCAATGTTTAATGCTTTAAATAGACTGCATGTTTCTGTATGGACAATGAGTAACTGTGTTAGATATCCTCAGGGCTAAAGCTGGAATTTTTGGCAGCTAGGTTGGGGTATTTTGGGTTTTGGACATTTAGACTCATAGACTCATAGGTCAGAAGGGACCAATATGATCATCTAGTCTGACCTCCGGCACAAAGCAGGCCACAGAACCCTACCCATCCACTTCTACAAAAATCCCTAACCTATGTCCGAGTTATTGAAGTCTTCAAATTGTGGTTTGAAGTCCTCAAGCAGAGAATCTACCAGCAAGTGACCCATGCCCCACGCTGCAGGGGAAGGCGAAAAACCTCCAGAGCCTCTGCCAATCTGCCCTGGAGGAAAATTCCTTCCCAACCCCAAATATGGCGATCAGCTAAACCCTGAGCATGTGGGCAAGGCTCCCCAGCCAGCAGTCAGGAAAGAATTCTCTGCAGTAACCGAGAATATTAAAGGAACTGGCGCATGAAATTGCGAGCCCGTTTTCCAACCAGCCTGGACGCACTAATTTCCAGCTTGTCTAGGAGCTCATCAGGCCTGGGCATGGGGTAGGCATCAGATACGATGATGGCATTGAGCTTTCGATAGTCCACACAGAACCAGATTGACCTATCCTTCTTGGGGACCAGCACCACTGGCGAGGCCCAAGGGCTGGAAGACTGCTGGATCACACCCAATGCCAGCATGTCCCTGACCTCTCTTTCTAGGTCCTGAGCAGTTTTACCAGTGACCCGAAAAGGGGAGCATCTTATAGGGGGATGTGACCCCGTCTCCACTCTTGTCATAGATAGATGGCTAGGGGTTAATGTTTCTTTTACCTGTAAAGGGTTAACAAAGGGAACCAAACACCTGACCAGAGGACCAATCAGAAAACAGGATTTTTTAAAAAGTAAGGGTGGGAACCTCTGGAGGTTTTTGGCTTTGTTCTCTGTCTTTTTTTGTTTTCCTCGGCTGTGAGTAAACAAGCTTTTCTTCTGTCTCCAATCTTCTGTCTACCTTTCGACTACCAAGTGTGAGTACAAAGGCAGCAAAACAATAGGCTGTTATATGCTTTGTTTTGTATTTACATGTGTGAGCTTGCTGGACTGATTTAAATTGGCTATTTTTTAATCAGACTGTTTATTCCTATTTTCTTATAAGCAATATCCCTGTATTGATCTCTTAAGCGTCCCCAATGTATATCTAAAATTCTTATTATTAATCCCTAAGTGCATGACCTTGCACTTTTCACTATTAAATTTCATCCTATTACTATTACTCCAGTTTACAAGGTCATCCAGATCTTCCTGTATGATATCCCGGTCCTTCTCTGTGTTAGCAATACCCCCCAGCTTTGTGTCATCCGCAAACTTTATTAGCACATTCCCTGCTCTTTGTGCCAAGGTCAGTAATAAAAGGTTAAATAAGATTGGTCCCAAACCGATCCTTGAGGAACTCCACTAGTAACCTCCTTCCAGCCTGACAGTTCACCCTTCAGTATGACCCGTTGTAGTCTCCCTTTAACCAATTCCTAATCCACCTTTTCCAATTTTTCATATTCATCCCATCTTTTCCAATCTTAACTAACAATTCCCCATGTGGTTGGAACCGTGTAAATGCCTTTACTGAAATCCGAGGGTTAAATTAGATCTCCGCCTTTCCTTTGTCTAACTAATTCTGTTATCACCTTCTTGAAGAAGGAGATCAGGTTGGTTGGCACGATCTACCTCTAGTACACCATGTTGTAATTTGTCCCAATTACCATTGACCTCAATCCTTGTACTACTTTTCCTTCAATATTTTTTCAGACCTACATGACTACAGATTGCCCAAAACTAACAGCCGTATAGTTACTCGATCACTATTTCCTTCTTGAGATGGGACTACGTTAGCAATTCTCCACGTCGTACGGACAAGCTCTGAGTTTACAGATTCATTTAAAAATTCTTGCTAACGGCTCCATTTCATGCGCCAGTTCCTGTTAATTATTCTTGTGGATGGAGATTGTCCAGGCCTTGATTTTGTCCCATTAAGCTGTTCTAGGTTTGACTTCTACCTCTGATGTGGTAATATTACCTCCATATCCTCATTTCTGTTTATACATCATCCTTACATCATCACTAAGCTCCTCATTAGCCTTATTAAAGACCGAGGCAAAGTACTTATTTAGATATTGGGCCATGCCTAGGTTATCCTTAAGCTCCATTCCATCCTCAGTGTATAGCGGTCCCACTTCTTCTTTTTTTGTTTTCTTCTTATTTATGTGGCTATAGAACCTTTTACTATTGGTTTTAATTTGGTTTTCAGAAGAAGCTTGTCATTGTGATAAACATATTAGCTGGATGTTCCTGCTAAACATATCAGCAGTGATGTAATTAACAGAGTTGACATTTGGGCCCCGATTTAGGAAAGTATTTAAGCATGCTTTTAAATCCCCCTCCCCTTTTAAGCAAAGCAGTTGAGCATATACTTAAAATTGAGCACATGCTTAGGCACCCTTCCTGAATACAAATGCTCTCCTGAGTCAGGTTTTGAACTGCACATTTTAGATTTCATTGTTAGCCACCCATTGAGATGAATAGTACTGCATACAGCTCTCCGATATTATTTCACACTGCAGGGAGACAGCCCTACATTGATTGAGAGTTGGTTTATGTTTGTAAAGATGTTTTTCATAACAATAACAGCTAACAAAATTTGTAAATGGAAGCTTAGATTCTGTCGGACAATTTTGTGGCAAGGGCTGGATAATATGGCATTCATATGGTACCCGAGGAGGGAAAAATACAGAATATGAATATGGAGAATCATGGCATATACAGGGCCCTGTCTGTTTTCTTCTTATAATGGCTGCATGTTAAAGAATGTTTTTAAATAGAGCATTCCATACAAAGAATATAAAATAGTACTATATTAAAAAAATTGCTGTAAATAGTCTTTCTGGTCTAATAGCCACATTCTCTATTTCTCCCTCCTTGGGTACCATGACAGTTTGACCCTCTGGCCTCTCTGTATCTCGTCCCTTCCCTCTACAGTCTGTCCAAAAGGATGCCACCAATGTCATTTCCCTCTCAACTCTTTCCCCATATCTTAAATCTTTGTCCTGGCTCCTCCTCCTCTCTCTTTTTTTTGCTCAGTTTGAGTTTCTTGTCCTTATCTTTAAAGCACTCCACAGCTCAATTCTAGCTTACAGCTCTAGTCTTCTCTCTTCCCGTCTCATCCCAGGTCACTCCCTCTACTGCACAATGATCTTCGTTTCTTTATCCACTCCCAATGTAATACCTTCCTCCATGCCCCCCTCTGTACTTGGACTGGCCTCCCAGTCAGTTGTTACCAGGAGTTAACCATCTTCTGCTCCAAACTACTGGGTCTGGGTTAAATCCAGATGTCCGTGGAGATCCTTCCTGTAGCAGAATGGGGGATATTCTGCTGCACAAGAGCAGGCAGGGTTTAGTGAGGCCTTGGCTACACTTGAGAGTTGCAGTGCTGTTGATGGCTTTATAGCGCTGTAACTCACTCCCCGTCCACACTGGTAAGGCACATACAGTGCTGTATCTCCGTGGCTACAGCGCTGCTTGTACTCCACCTCCCTGAAAGGAATAAAAGGGTATAGCGCTGCTGCTGCAGTGCCGGGGTGCCAATGTAAACAGGGAATAATCTTAGTACGCTGTGACTGACCTCCGGAAGCTTCTCATAATCCTTTTAAGTGAAGATAACTCTCTTTGTTTTGGTGTGATGCCTCTCTTTGTTTTGTTGTGAACTCCGGGCTCCCGAAGCTGCTTATCAAAAATACAAACACAGTTCCTGTTTGCTGTGAATGGGCAGAGGCAGAGGGGCTCCCTTTGGAATGCCCACAGCTAGTGTTTGCTTGGAGAGAGGGGGAAGGAGGGGGCTTGAGGAGAGAGAAGCAGCATGGTGGGCGGGGGGAGGGGTCCGTTTCCGCGGGGCTGCTTATCTGGTCTGTGAGGGAAAAAAACAAACAGCTGCTGTTTGCTTTCAGTGAGTGAGAGAGGGGTGTGGGAAGGGGTTGGAGCTTGCAAGGCAGGGTGCTGACAGTGTTGGCTCCAAAAATCTACCCACTCTCTCCCCCACGCTCTCTGTCACACTCCACCCCACCCCCCTTTTGAAAAGCATGTTGCAGTCACTTGAATGCTGGGATAGCTGCCCATAATGCACTGCTCCCAATGCTGCTGCAGATGCTGCAAATGTGGCCACAACAGTGCGCTGGTAGCTGTCAGTGTGGACAGACTGCAGCGCTTTCCCTACTCAGCTGTACGAAGACAGGTTTAACTCCCAGCGCTGTACAGCTGCAAGTGTAGCCAAACCCTGAGTCTGCACAGAGGCCTCTCCACAGGGAGTACCCGCTAAGGTTCCCTCTGTCCACGTACATCAAGGTTTGGAGATGGGGCAGCAGTGGGCTGTGAGAGGAGTGACAGTGGTGCAAGTACGGTAGTGCTTGACGTATGAGTAAGATATTTATAGCTGTTATGGTATACCGGAAAGATAGAGGAGGAGCTCACCCCCAGCCCCGCCCCCTGCCCTTCCACGCAGCTATGTCTCCTCCATCTGTATAATAGCCCTGCTGGAGGTCAGGGCTGGGGGTGCGAGGCTGGGGGCAGTACAGCTGCCGGAGGAACTGCTGGCGTTCTGCTCCTTTCCCTGCTGCAGTTCCCAGTGGGGAAAGGAGCAGAACGCCAGCAGCTCCTCCGGCATGGCTGTACTGCCCCCAACCCTTCCATGCAGCTGCATCTCCTGAGTCCTCCTGCCCAGGGTCTGTACAGCAGAAATCTCAGGTGCAGTGGGAGGAGGACAGAGCCTCCCCTGCCCCCCCCCCCCAGGCCAGCTCCAAGGTTTTGCTGCCCCAAGCGGCTGAAAAAAAAAAGAAAAAAGAAAAAAAATGGTGATCGCGATGGGCAGCTGCTCCACTGCGCCACTTTCTTCTTCAGTGGCAGGTCCTTCCCTCCGAGAGGGACTCTTGGCTCTCCATGCACTGCAAAGGATGGTGGACCTTTTTTTTTTGCCCATAGGTGCTGTATATAAATATAATATTTACAGTGGTCTCTGGCTTTGATAATGGTAGCTGTAAAAGCATAGGATTCCCTGCAAAGGTGTCCATACATCTATTTTATTGAGGAGTGTTTTCCTGAGTAGTTCTAATGGGTAAGCTGATTTATTTTGAGTTTTTCCTCCTTACGTTTTATCATGTTCTCTTAGTTTTTCTCATGCTACATTATATATCCAAAATATACTATCCTTTATGTACAGCCTGATGTAATATGTCTAACATAATTCTTGTGGTTCCCCCCGACCTCATTTTCTCATAGGTTTGGCCCAGTCAGGTGCATGGGGTTGCTTTGATGAATTTAATCGCATTGAACTTCCTGTTCTATCAGTAGCTGCTCAGCAGATCTATATTGTGCTGCAATGTAAGAAAAATAAGAAGCTCCAGTTCATCTTTACTGATGGTGAAGTTGTTGACATGGACAGAGAATTTGGCATATTTCTGACTATGGTATGTGTGTGTGAATCATAGCATCAGAGGACAGACTCCTGGTTCCTTTACCCACAAAATAGTCTTATAGGACTATTTGTATGCAGTCAATGGAACTACATGTATGAGTAAAGGAATCAGGATTTAACTGATAGTGTGCGGGCTCATAAATAATATTGACATCCTCTGTTGCCCTCATCTCTAATAGGAACATAGGACTTGCTGTACTGAATACGAGTCATATTTCCATCATAAACCACGTTTCAGAGTGTTTTTTTTTAACTGGGTATTGAAAACTTGTCAGGCTGATTCGAAATCCAAGCACTAAATATTTTTACAAACAGGAACGAAAAAGAGGAGACACAGCTGGGTTTTTGAAGACCCATTATAGACTGTCTCATCAACCTCTTCATCAGAATTTAGAATGTTTGGTGTCAGCCCTCCAGTATTTAGGGGTGGCACAAAGCTGCCCAAGATCGAGTTTAATTGACCACTGGAGGATTCCTCCTGAGCAGTGCAGCAGTGCACAACTTCTGCCTGCCAGCATAATGGGTACAGATACAGGGGAGCATAAAGTTGTGCTGAGTGTTCCTCAATCATAATTGAAGATTGAGGCATTTATCTTTATTTTAAAATTGTTTACTTTTAAAAATAATAATAATATTACTGTGATTTGCCAAAGCAACACGTTTACTAGACATTCCCATTGTCTCAGAATAGGGGTGTGATATTACATATTGCATGAAATTGGATAATGGTATGTGAGTGCTGTATGCTCTGATTGTCATATTCCTTCACTCCTGTGTTTATATCAAGTAATATCCAGAAAAAAATAAACTCTCTGTTCACACTGAGAGTAAGTGATAATTTATTATTTTGCACTCTGTGTCTTTCAGAATCCTGGTTATGCAGGGCGACAGGAACTTCCAGAAAATCTAAAGATTCAGTTCCGTACAGTAGCTATGATGGTGCCTGACCGTGGTATCATTATGAGAGTCAAGCTGGCAAGTGCAGGTTTCCGAGACAATCAAATCCTTAGTCGAAAATTTTACACACTCTACAAACTTTGCGAGGAACAGTTATCTAAACAGGTGAAATAAACATTTGTTTAGAAGTAAACCACTGCTGTAAGCGAATGCACCTCTACTCCGATATAACGCAGTCCTCGGGAGCCAAAAAATCTAACCACGTCATATCAAACTTGCTTTGGCCTCGAGCATCTCCATTATTAATAGTCTGCAAAAGCTCCGCCCCCATCCAACCCCCACCTACTTCCCTCCCCCTGACTGATCCCTCAGAAACCCCAACCCATCCAACCCCCCCGCCCCCCAAAATCACCCCCAGGACTCCCACGCTGAGCCACACACCACACCAAGATGGGTGCTAGGACCCGGGGAGCCGGCACATGGAAGTGCTCACACCTGCATGACCACATCAGCTAGGGCAAGCCCTGTGGGGGTGGGGCAGGGGGAACTGGCCCGGTGGCTGTGCCCTGTCCGTGGAGCGCACATAGCCTGGCGCGACGGCTGAGCCCGCAAGGGGGAGCAGGGTGGGCAGTCTTGCCCGAGGTGCATGCTCCTGTTCCCCACCCTGTTCCCATGCAGTGCTGTGGGAGGGTGAGCCATTGGCAGGCAGCTCCTGCCATGCATGCCCGCGCTCAGCCCATCTATCCTCCTCCGCAGAGCGCTGTGCAGCCCGTCTCTGGTGAGGACGTTGTGGCCAGCTGCCTACCAGGGCGCACAGAGCCCCTAACTGCATGCAGGTAGTCCAGTACTGTATGGACCCGGAGAGCCTGCCCGGCGCTGCTGCAAGCGGGGCGCAGCCTGCCAGCTGGGCCTGCTGTGTGCCAAGCCGTCTAGCACTGGGACAGGGGTACCTGCATGGTACCATTTAGGACAGGCACCTCTCTCTGCCCTGGATCTGCAACTTCCCCGCGTGGACCAGTCTTCCCCAACTTCTCTGTGCTGGCTGGAGCTCGTGTGATGTTCCCCTGCACTGCAGCTCCCCTCCTCTGGCTGTGGCTCCTCACTGCTCCCTGTCCCCTGATCACCCTCCGAGACCCTCTGCCCTCTATCCAACCCCTTGGCCTTGGCCCGGCACCCTTAACATACTGCTCAGAGCAGCGTGTCAGAGCCAGACACACTGACGTACTGATCCACTGGACTGCTCAGCCCCGCCCCCCTGAGAGCGCTGCGTTACCGCGTTATATCCAAATTCGTGTTATATCGGGGTAGAGGTGTATTTAGCACTTTTTGTGTGTATTACTGACTATTTTGAAGTTGAGTAAGCCTACTTTTTTGGTTAGGTTCACAGTTCAGAATGTACTAGCAACTGGATCTTAAGTTATTCTAATTTTCAGAGTACTTTACTAACTAACAGAAGCTTGTTGATTTGGTGTGTGTGTGTGTGGGGGGGGGGGGATTGTTTTGTTTTTTAATTAAAAACTCAAGTTTTAATGGATGAAATATCAGGGACAGTTTGCAGATATGTTGGTAGAAGCCAGATTTTTCACCCATTGCTCTTAAAAACTTTTTTCTTCTTTCTGATTTTGGTTATTTGCTGCAGAAGTGTGTCTGTGTGTGTATATATAGTCAAAAAGGGCTGTTGAATTTTATGAATTGTAACTAATTCTACAATGTCCAGCAATCGCATTTCTGTGTTTGGCACATCTTGTTGGGTGTTACCATTTTATCTAGTGAGAGTTATTTAAATACAGGTTTTTGGTGAGAATCTATACAGAAATTGCTGAATTCTGAGTTTTCTGCCCTGGATGCCCACTAGGGGCTCTCAAAGGGGAGATATCCAGAGAGAGGAAGATGTGAACATTGACGCAAAACACAAACTAGGGCTATGACTATGTTACAGACCTTACAGCGCCAAAGCTGCACCGCTGTAGCTGCACCGCTGTAAGGTCTCCTGTGTAGCCGCTTTATGTCGGTGGGAGGGCGCTCTCCTGCCAGCATAATTAAACCACCTCTAATGAGTGGTGGTAGCTGTGTCGGCGGGAGAGTGTCTCCCACTGATACAGCACTGTCCACACTGGTTCTTTTTCGGTGAAACTTATGTCGATTGGGGGGGTGTCACAGCCCTGACCAACAAAAGTTTTGCTGACAAAAGTGTTAGCGTAGCCTAAGTGTCCTGCAGTTTGGGACCCATTGAAGGGTCATAGTGGGCCAGCTTCACCACTGCATTACTCCAGTTCTACCCCATGGTATCTCCATTGACTTCAGTGGAGTTATCTTGGCATACAATTTGAGCAACCAAGGGGTGAATCACACCCATTATTTCAGAGAAGAGAAATGTACAGGTTGGGATGTTTGTCTCTCTCTGTGTATTAATTCTTCCACCCCCACCTCCACCCCCAGACTCTGTGAACTGCCTTGCCTCATTATTTTTGACAACATTAGTCTGATTTTTGTTTCAGGTTAATTTCACTCATATAGCAGCTCTCTGCTGCAAATTGATTTTCT
Source organism: Chelonoidis abingdonii (assembly GCF_003597395.2). Classification (NCBI taxonomy): domain Eukaryota; kingdom Metazoa; phylum Chordata; order Testudines; family Testudinidae; genus Chelonoidis; species Chelonoidis abingdonii. The sequence continues at coordinate 123,028,913 of NC_133770.1, forward strand.
GACGGGTCATGTCAGCTGCTAGCTTTCCTGTAATATTGCCAGAGGGTCTGCCTTGTCTGTGACCTTCCCATTCAGTCCATATATTGATCCAGCATCATTGGTAACAATTTACATATTGCTTATGATCCTGCTTCATCAGTCCAGCCATCTGTCCACTTTTCGCTTTATAGCAGGCCCTTTGAGGTAACCAGGCTCTTTTTTTCTTTAAAGGCATCTTCTAACACCTTGGGAGAAAGGGCTTCACTGTGTCAGAGGATGTTGTGGAGTGAGATGATTTGTAGCAGAAAAACCCTGTGCTGGGTACAGATTTGTCATGAAGTTTAGGAATATTGTGTGTACGCACCATTTCCTGGGTCAGCAACACAGATATCTGCAGAGATATTGTATTGAACATGGTTTGGCCTGTTTCCCCAGGGTCAATCTCAGTGAGATGTTGTATTGGATTTTCTTCTTGTCTGAATGGTTTGTCTGTGTTGTTTCTGTTAGTTTCTGTTTTGGACATGGTTCTCTTCACTGTACTGGGAGGTACATTCACAAACATTAGAACTGGGAAACTGTATGTGGAGCAATATGGAATTTCACCCCTAATATTTTGTCTAGCCTTGGAAGGGATGGCTGTTGCTTTTCAGTGTGAGTGCCCCCTGGAGTTTTTTGAAACAACCACCACATCCTATGTATTGGTGGTTATTTGGCTGGGTCATTTGTATGTTGGGAAGGTTGCCTTGCCAGCTCCAGGTGATGATTCTGTATCCTTGTCAGGAGTCTGATACTGTCTGTTGATCAGCTGTTTATGGTGGGTGTCCTAGGTGAAAGTTCCTGGCTGGTTAGTGGCTGTTCACTACCTGTGTGTTCTGTTTGTAGTACCTGGGGTACCTCAGTTCCTCACACTCTAAGGGGGTCTCTGTGGGACAATGCACGTGTGTGTATGCATAGTATACTGATGACTCCTTGCTAGGCCTTCTGTACCTACCATTAGGAGAGGGAACCATTGGCCTTTGGAGAGATTTTCTCCAAGCTATCCCTTCCTTTTGGTGCTTGGAAGTGCTACCATCTGCTGGGCTCATTACAGTATGCCAGCTTGTCCTGGCTGTGCATGACAATCTCCTTCTGTACCAACATGCTTGCTCCAGATGAGGTGATGGATTAACCTGAGGGACCTGCTGGAGTTCCTATGTACTGCTTCTTTTAGGTAGGGGAACAACAACTTCTCTGGATGACCATAGCCAGATTTTATCTACTCTCTACCCCTCTTCCAGTTTACCTGTAGTAATCCAAGTGCAAGTGTGCACTGGGAGAGCACTGGATAGTGTGATGTGGAGAGGATTTACTCAGCATCTAAACAGTTTACTTACCAGAGCTTCTGTGCATCTGTGTTATTTAGACTGGCAAACTCCTGAATATCCCAGTATGGGACTAGGGCCATGCTGTGACTGTGTATGATTATGTGAATAGATAGTTTATAATTCAAGATAGATAAATCCAAAGATGACAGTGAAGAGTTGCAAAGGTGACTGGTGACAAAATGGCAGATGAAATTCAGTGTTGATAAGTGCAAAGTAATGCACACTGGAAAACATAATCCCAACAATATATGTAAAATGATGGGGTCTAAGTTAGCTGTTACAACTCAAGAAAGAGATCTTGGAGTCATTGTGGATAGTTCTCTGAAAATATCCACTCAAAGTGAAGCATCAATGAAAAAGGTAACAGAATGTTAGGAAAGGAAAATATAATAATAATGCCATTATATAAATGCATGGTGCACCCACACCTTGAATAATGCATGCAGTTCTGGTCGTTCTATCTCAAAAAAGATATGTTAGGATTGGTAAAAAGTGCAGAGAAGGGCAACAAAAGTGATTAGGCATATGAAACAGCTTCTATAAGAGGAGAGATTAAAAAGACTGGGACTGTTCATCTTAGAAAAGAGATGATTAAGGGAGGATATGATACAAGTCTATAAACTCATGAACAGTATGGAGAGAGTGAATTGGAAAGATTATTTACTCCTTCACATAACACAAGAACAAAGTGGTCACTGAATGAAATGAGTAGGTAGCAGGTTTAACACAAACATAAGGAGTTACTTCTTTAGACAATGCACAATCACCGTGTGGAACTTGTTGCCGTGGGGTGTTGTGAAGGCCAACTGACTTCAGAAAAGAATTAGATAAGTTCCTGGAGCACAGGTCCATCAGTGGCTATCAAGATAGTCAGTGATGTAACCCCATGCTTCTGGTGTCCATGAACTTCCAACTTCTAGAAGCTGGGATTAGACAATGAGGGATGGATCACTCAAAATTGCCACGTTCTGTTAATTCCTTGTGAAGCATTTGGCTCTGGCGACTATCAGTTGACAGAATACTGGGCTACATGGACCCAATATGTCCATTCTTATGTTCTTACGGACATGAATATGTTCTTATGCTCTTGTGAGAGCGGACAAATGACATTATATTGATAATCTGACAACACAAGCAGAGGATGCAGCTGCTCATGTTGAACAAGGAACCGTCTTCCAGCTTATCAATGGTAAACAGCAGACACCAACAAATACTCTCATCAAGGACAAACAAGACCACCTGCTAATAACAGAAAAAGAACAAGAAATGCGCCAGACAAAGCATTTCAAAGAATTGCTGAACAGGGAGCCATCTAAAGAGGAAGCAAACATCCAGGAGGCAGAAGACGATCTTGATATCAACACAGACATCCCAACTAAGGAAGAGATCATTCAAGCCATCAAATCCTTAAAAAATGGGAAAGCTCTTGGTAAGGATAACTGGAATGCAGAATTGTTCAAGGTAAATCCTGAGTTAGCAGCATCTATCCTGGCCGTTCTATTTACATCAGTCTGGGAAAGGGAAAAAGTGCCAGATGAGTGGACCAATGGGATTATAGTGAAGATACCAAAGAAAGGAACTCTCAGTGATTGTAATAACTGGCGTTATGTGACACTTTTATGTGTACCAAGCAAAGTATAGTGTAAGATCATAGTCCCGTCTATATCAGAGGCAGTTTGATAGTTTTCTCAGAGAAGAGCAAGATTTTTGGAAAGGGCGTAGATGCACAGACCAGATCTTCACTCTATGAAACATAATAGAACAGTGCTTAGAATGGCAACAGCAGTTCTACATAAACTTCATAGACTTTGAGAAGGTTTTTGATAGCATGCACAGGACCAGCCTATGCCACATTCTCATTCCTTGAAGACCTGGACTTCACAGATGATCTCGTTGTCTTATCACATACCCAACACCATATACAAGAAAAAACAACTTGACTCAACGCATTCAGCCAGCAAATTGGACTGAAAATCAATCGCAATAAGACAGATATCATGACCCTTAATATTGCCTCACCATCACCAGTACGGATAGAGGATTATGTTCCCACCAATGTAGAAACATTCACATACTTGGGCAGCACCATGAGCCAGGACATCCGGTACAAAATCAGTAAAGCCAGAAACACCTTCAAGAGCTTAAATACAGTCTGGAATTGTCAAAATACAACACCAAAACCAAACTCAAGATTTATCAGAGCTGCATACTTTCAACATTACTTTACAATGCAGAATGCTGGGGAATGAGAAATTATGACATGTCCAAGCTGTCTTCACTCCATACAGTTTTCCTCAGAAAAATCCTCTGAATCTTTTGGTCCAGAACACTCCCAAACCAAGATCTATTGACACAGTGCATCCAAGAGGATCTGAGCACCATCCTTGCCAGGAGGTGTTGGAGATGGATTGGCCATGTGCTTTGGTTGGAAACTGATTCCCTTACCAGAGTACCAATAAGATGGACACCTGAAGGCAAGCGAAAATGAGGTTGCCCGAAAACAACATGGCGAAGAGTTGAGGAAGCCGAGCTGAAAAACCTGGAACACAGCTGGGGAACCATGAAAGACTTGCCAGAAACAGAGAGGGGTGGAGGAGCTTCATCGCTGCCCTAAACACCAGAAGCGTAATGGGAACATGATGATGAAGAGGATGATCTCATGACCCATCTAGAATAGTAATGGGAGGTTGATACCAACTGAAAAAGTGAGAGTTCCAGCTGTACAATGGGATACGTCACTTGCTTCTGGCCCTTGAAAGTCCCAACTTACTGAACTCTGAAGTACAGAAAAGCTATTTTAGGTGCCCAGGGCCACCTAGGGTGGGCAGTGGGGGCAATTTTCCCTGGGCCCCGCAGGGGCTCCCACAAGAGTTTTTGGCAGGTCCTTCAGTGCCGCCAAACACACCCGGAGTGAAGGACCCGCTGCCGAAGACCTGGAGCTTCTTCTGCTCCAGGTCTTCGGCAGCAATTCTGCAGTGATGGCTCCTTCCGCTCTGGGTCTTTGGTGGCATTCAGCGGCGGGTCCTTCACTTGCTCTAGGACCTACCGCCTAAGTGCCCCAAAGACCCGGAGCGGATGGACCCCCGCCGCTGAAGACCCCAGACCTCCTGAATCCTCTGGGCGGCCCTGTAGGTGCCGCTAATTTTTCTCTCCCTGTAAGTTCTGTATGTTTGGATTCCTGATGCCAAATTTTCAATGAGAGTTAGGCACCTAAATTGCTTAGGTGCTTTAGAGAATCCCACTAGACACCTATCTTCATCTTTGAGGTCTAAACACCTATGAAAATCTGATCTGGCCCTTGCTTCCTAAGGCAGTTTGATTCCTTGAGGCAAGATGGGTCCTCCCCTTACTCCAGAGCAGAGACTTGTCTAGAAAGCCAGACAATAAAGAGAAATGGCCAGCAAGCAGGCAGGACAAGTAACCAGATGTCATTCATCTTCCTACAACTACAAAGGGATAAGTGCCACCACCCTCACTGTTAAGAAATTCAAAACAAAGCCTAAAGAGAGAGACAAAGAAGACTTGAATAAAGTAGGGCAGCACTGTGCATAGCTTACAAAGTTGTGCTGCATACAGAAAGGTTTGTTGTAAGCATGGTGGTAAAATATCTATGACACGGTATGCAGAAGGGGCTGGGAAAACTTCCTGTACCTGGGCAGTTTATTCTTATGGCTGGTGACTTAGGTCAAGGAAAAACTGTGGAACAATTTGCCTAAAGCAACCCTCCTTTGGAGGGACCTATATAGAATAATAGAATATCAAGGTTGGAAGGGACCTCAGGAGATCATCTAGTCCAACCCCCTGCTCAGAGCAGGACCAATTCGCGACTAAATCATCCCAGCCAGGGCTTTGTCAAGCCTGACCTTAAAAACCTCTACTGAAGGAGATTGCACCACCTCCCTAGATAACCCATTTCAGTGCTTCACCACCTTAGTGACATTTTTCTGTATCCAACCGTAACGACCACGCACTGCAGTTGACACATTATCTTGTTGCTGTCGAGTCCCTGGATGTTCGATCATCTCTCTTGGACACCCTTTTCAGTAAGTGAAGCACTATCATCCCCCTCATTCTTTTTCTGCAGACAACAATCCCAGTTCCTCAGCCTTTACTCATAAGTATGTGCTCGCCCCCATCATTTTGTTGACCTCCTCTCGGACTCTGTTCCAATTTTCCAATCTCCTTGTTAGTGTTGCGGCCCCAACATGGAACCCTACTCAGCATGAGGCCTCAACATTCGATAGAGGGGAATAATGTCCTCGATCTGCTGGCAGTTGCCCTATCTTATACAGCCAATGCCGTTGACTTATTGGCAACAGGGCACACTGTTGATCTCCAGCTTTCGTCACCTGTTAACCCTGGTCCTTTTCGGACGAACTGCCGCTCTAGCCATTCGGTCCATGTCTGTAACCTAGAATGGTTTCTTCCATCCTAAGTGGCAGGATCTTCACCTTGATCTTTGTTGAACCTCATCAAGTTTTATCTTTTGCCCCAGTACTCTATTGTCTTTAGGTCCTCTCTGTATCTATCACTATCCTCCAGTGTATCCACCACTCTCTCCGTTTGTGTCATCTGCCAATTGCTTGATGAGGTGCAGTCTACGCATCTCCAGATATCATGAGTAGTGAACAACTGGCCCAGACACCTTGGGGAATTCCGCTTGAAACCAGCTGCCAACTAGACATGGAGCCATTGATCACTACCCGTTGAGCTCGATGATCTAGCCAGCTTTCTATCCACCTTATAGTCCATTCATCCAGCCCATACTTCTTTAACTTGCTGGTAGGAATACTGTGCTAAAGTCAAGGAATAACACATCCACTACTTTCCCCCCTTCCACATACCCAGTTATCTCCTCATAGAAGGCAATTAGATTAGTCAGGCATGACTTGCTCTTGGTGAATCCATGCTGACTGTTTTTGATCACTTTCCTCTCCTCTAAGTGCTTCGGAATTGATTCCTTGAGGACCTGCTTCATGATTTTTCCAGGGACTGAGGTGAGGCTGACTGGTTTGTAGTTCCCCGGATCCTCCTCCTTCCCTTTTTTTAAATATGGGCACTACATTAGCTTTTTTCCAGCCATCTGGGACCTCCCCTGTTCACCATGAATTTTCAAAGATAATGGCCAATGGCTCTGCAGTCACTTCCATCAACTCCTTTAGAACCCTCGGATGCAGCACATCCAGCCCCATAGTAGCTGACACTGATTACTGCATCCACTATTACAGCTTTATCCTGGTACCAAAAAGATACCTCACTTACAGCATAATAAATACTGAATGTAAGCTGAAATTATGGTTTAGGAATAATTGAGCCTATCACCAAAGAAAGCCTGACTGCAAGATACAAGATTGTATTTGAGGGCCTTTGGGAATTTGAAGGAGAGCATTACATCTATACAGATCCTCAGGTGATAGTGATTAGAGTCCTGCAAATCTGCAGGTATCAGCTTTATATCCGTGGACCATTTTTGCGCATATCAGCTTGGATGCAGATACAAATTTTGTATCTGTGCAGGGCTCTCATGGTAAGAGCTGGGCGGGCAGCTGTGAGGAACTGCGGCACAGATCCTCCACCCATCCTGGGTGGAGGTCTGGGAGCAGGCACACTAGTTGGGGGGCCTCCCAGCTCTGAGACAGGGACCTAGGCCAGAACTCAGACTGGACACACCCCTTCCCCCGACACCCTGACTCCACACAGGGGGCACATAGGCAGCCCCTGCTCCACCTCAGAGATGGCTGTTCACCCTCTGCTGCCCCAGCCAGGCCTGCAGCACGCTGAGGAGGGACTCGCCCCTGCCCCCGGGGGTTGATTGCCCACTGGCTGAGCCTTCCCACGGGTGACTGTGCCAGCAGCAGGATTTTTACTTGCCGAGCGAGTGTGTGTGTGTGTGTGTGTGTGTGTGTGTGAAGGAATGTCTCAGTTTCTAAAAACTAAAATCCTGAGTTTTTCTGTCCCCCCCCCCCACACTTTTTAAAAAAGTCGCTGTATTTATTTTGTGGCTCGGAGCTGGAGAGCCATGCTGGCAGCTGTGGGGAGCCTGGGTCCCTCCACCTGCCCCGGAGGGACCTAGGCTCTCCACAGTTGCCAGCATTGCTCTCCCATGGCTCCGGCTGGGGGTGTGTGTGTGGGGCGTGTTGCAGCTCAGAACTGGCTCCCAGCCATGGTAGGAGCCAGGCGGGTAGCTGTGAGGAGCTGTGCTGGACTCTCCACCTGCCCTGGGTGGGCAGCCCGAGCAGCCCCCGATAGCTCCACAAGTCACCCCCACCCCTGGCCAGGCCAGCGGACAATTTTTATGGATCGTGGAACGGATGCAGATACACATTTTTGGATCCACGCAGGTCTCTAATGCTGGTTGTGCAAAGGTGCTGAAATATATCCTTCACAGTACTACACAGACTTAAGAATACCTTGCACCAGATGGAAAAAACAGGAATCATAACCTGGGCTGAGCAAGTCGCACACTTACATTAATGGCTTTGAGATCATAAAGAAAAAGAATGGCACTTTGCAGGTATGTTTTGACCTACAGGACTTGAATAAAGCTGTACACAGACTACCACATTGTAGCCACCACAGGCCATGTTTTGAGCCATTTGGTGTTCAAAAAGGTCTACACTATCCTTGATGGATAAGCATGTCTTCACCATCAACACTCCACATGGAAGAGACCACTTTTGGTATCTGCCATTTGGGATCAAGTCTGCTAGTGAGGTCTTCCAGCAGAAAAATGAAGAGACCTCTCGTATTCAAGGAGTTAAAATTACAGTAGATGACATGATCATAGCTGCAGAAATGGCAAAGCCACGTGTCCTAATCCTGCATCAGATGATGGAAATGTGCCAAGAATGCTAAATTCAGTAAAGCACAGACCAAAGTTCTGTCTTTTCAGGATTTTTCAAAAGAGTATTATACAAAATTAAACCTCAGAGCTGTGTATGCAAACCCTCGAATATAGATGTTAATGACAGCTGCCAGTCAACCTCACGGAGAGAGAGAGAGAACAATACAATTAATTAGAGAACAAATATTTGATATCGCCACAAAAATTTGTAAAAAGTATTTGGAATACATTTGAATAAATTCTTAAAAAACCTATTACGTAGTAAGTTTATTGGTGTTCTTTATACATTCTCCCCCCAATTTGCACTGTAATATATCTAACAGGTTTCAACAGAACATATTTTTATAGTTTTATTTTTATACCTCACAACAGACAGACAGAGACATTCACTCTCATCTTCTCAGAGATAATTTCCCCATCTCTGTAGTACAGCACTGAAATGTATGCATGTGTCTCCTGGAATCTCCAGAGCCTGAAGAGAATGGCAGCCTCACAGCTCCCCTACAAACTCTTTAGAACCTCTTTGGCAAACAACAGATCCTTACAGCCATCAGCAATTACAGTTCTTGAGCCAATAGCCCATCGTCCTACCAGTTTCCAGCAGGATAGGGAATCTGTAGCCTGTATCCAAACTAGTACAGGCATTGGGATGCAACTTCCTCTGCCTTTATTCATCTTATTCTCCTCAGAACGAGGCCAGTTTTCTGAGTCAGATAACGTAAAGCTAGAACAAGATATTCCAGAGAAATTTTCTCTCCTGCTTTCTTTGACTGCATATCACTCTAGAAGAATAATTGCTAACCTTGCTCTGGACACAACAAAGAAATCAGAGGGGACTCAGATAATAGGGAAACACCAACTGTATACATCTAAAATAGAGTCCCTTCATCCCTCATTCGAATAAGTGACCAGAGCTGAACAGGAGGCTCCAGACAAACTGAAAAGGCATAGCAAACAGAAACCTTGGCTGTTCATAACTCAGATCAGACCAAAGCAGAACACATCAGTCCTGCTCTGCTTACTGCTACTAAGTACAATGGTATGATGCGTAGGGATCTCACCCTGGCCAAGATTACACATGAGACAACTTCAGACCCTGCTTCTATTATCAGTGGGACAATTCTCTAGCCATGCCGAATAACATTCAGATTCACTGAGATGGTGGATAGAGGTACACACTGAGAATTCCTCTCTTCTCTCCACACTGTGTAATAACCATAATAGATGCCAAGCAGTCAGGTGTTGGAAGTGGGCTCCACATATTAACAACTCCAGGGGAATGATCACCTCAAACAAACTCAGGAGCATACATTTCTTGACATAAAGACAACAACACTATCCATTACTGGTATAGTCAAAACTGTGGGAGAATGTTCTTATCCAATCAGACAGCACAACAATGGTATCCACACAGCCAATGGGGAAGAATAAATCATGCATCAATCACAATAGTGGGCAGAACAATGCCTAGTTTCAATAAAGGCAACATGCATCAAAGAAACTTAGCAACTAAAAGGCAGACTGTATCAGCAGAATATTGGTGGAGATAGCAGAGATTGAATGATGTATTCACAAACTTTGCCTCTAGCAAAATCCACATGAGAGCCTGTTTACCATGAGTAAAAATACAAAATCCCTCAGGCACTTCATAAGATGCAGACCCAAGCTCCAGTGAAACAGCAGCTCTGACTCACAGATAGCCAAAGGCAGCCTTACTACCACATCCTTTAACACAAAAAAAAACAAAAATAATTTTTAAAAATTAGGGCATAATATTTGGTACTTACAGTAATCCCCAAACCCTTGAAGACTGTGGAACTCCAACGTGGCATCTCTGCTGGGGACCCATCCAAACAATCTGCCCCTGCAACAGGACCTATCAGCCAAGGTTCATCAGTGCACTTCCCCACCAGCCGAGGACAATTCAAACCGAGGCACTAGAAACTGAAAGGAAAAACCTTTCCCTCAAGGGCTATAGAGACCATGGTCACCTCTAGAAGACCATCTACTTAAGAAACGTTTGTAAAGGTGTGGAGAAAATTATTCTTATCCCTTTACACCTGAGTGGTTAGCAAAATTTGAGGTTTTGCAGGTTGTTTCCTTTAGGAACCTGTGGAACTCCTTGCCAGAGGATGTTGTGAAGGCCAAGACCATAACAGAGTTCAAAAAAGAACTAGATAAATTCATGGAGGATAGGTCCATCAATGGCTATTAGCCAGGATAGACAGGAATGGTGTCCCTATCCTGTTTGCCAGAAACTGGGAATGAGCGACAGAGGATGGATCTCTTGATGATTACCTGTTCTGTTCATTCCCTCTGGGGCACCTGGCACTGGCCACTGTTTGAAGATGGGATACTGGGCTAGATGGACCTTTGGTCTGACCCAGTAGGGCCATTCTTAGGAAGAGAAACTGATGACGGGGAGTGAGGTATTTCTTTGATGCAATCCTGTTTATTTACAAAGAATGTACAAAGGCCTGTTTCCTGAATAAAGTAGGGAATCAAATAGCAGGAGTCAGTTTCTTTGCTCACTGATCCATGCCTCTGTCCATTCAGCACTTTACCCAAAAGCTCACTTTTCATTTTTTCTATATCTGTCCATGGGTTTCTGCTGCCTTCTCTTTGTTTCTGTGGTGTTTCTCTCGTGTGCACACAGATACACAGCTGCAATCCAGTCATTCCCCTGCTCTTGCATTATCATCAGAGCCCCTGGAAATGACTTGGGATGCATGGCTGAACTCCTCTCAGTCTTGCATGTGGCTTGTGTTTTGGGTGGAGATTCCTGTTGCTTCAGCTATCTTTTCCATAGAGGAGTTCAGTTTCTTTCTACATTTATCCTGAATGAAGGGCAGAGTCAACAAGGTTTTGGCCAAACCTCAGCATAACATTATTTTTCTTTCAGAGTGGTAGCTGTGTTAGTCTGTATCAGCAAAAAGAATGAGGAGTACTTGTGGCTCCTTAGAGACTAACAAATATTTATTTGGGCGTAAGCTTTCATGGGCTAAAACCCACTTCATCGGATGTCTGCAGTGGAAAATACAATAGGAAGATATATGTACACAGAGAACATGAAACAATGGATGTTGCCATACCAGTTATGATGAGAGCAATCAATTAAGGTGGGCTATTATCAGCAGGAAACAAAAAAACTTTTGTAGCGATAATCAGGATGGCCCATTTCCGACAGTTGACAAGAAGGTGTGAGTAACAGTAGGGGAATAATTAGCATGGCAAAATAGTTTTTACTTTGTGTAATAACCCATCCACTCCTAGTCTTTATTCAAGCCTAATTTAATGGTGTCCAGTTTTCAAATTAATTCCAATTCTGCAATTTCTCATTGGAGTCTGTTTTTGAAGTTTTTTTGTTGGAGTATTGCAACTTTGAGGTCTGTAATTGAGTGACCAGAGAGGATGAAGTATTCTCCGACTGGTTTTTGAATGCTACAATTCTTGATTCTGATTTGTGCACAAAGAAGGGTGAAGGCACGGGAATATCTGCCATAATGAACTACCTTCAGGATGGACAGAACTTAGATTCAAAAGTACCCATTCTAGCCAAGCACCACACTTCTATCAGCAGCATCTTATGTGCCTCTTTGCAGTCTTTCTTAGCAGACCATCAGCTCTGCCTATCAATGGATAAGTCTTATGTCAGTGTGATCTTTTCTGTAACACTACAACCACTAACCAAATAACCATTTGCTAGGCCTGACAAACCTGGGTCAAATACATATAAATCAGTTTGGGTGGTGACTCTTCTTAGATGCTCCTGGAGTACAGTATCAAATTCAGCCATCAGCTCCACATTTTTAAGGAAGTTTCCATTGTTTGGCACATACAGCTGATCCGAAGTGCCACGCAGTGCTACTTTTTGGGTAGCAAGCATTCTCACAATGGCAATGAGCCTTTTCAGAACATTTTGCCAGTAAAGAGATTCTGATGCAATCTTCTCTTGATGCTGATCTATGGTGGCCTTTAACCTTAGTCTCATCTCAAGCTCTTTCCACCTATGGAACGCTCTCTGGTGATTTGCTGCCTTCTCATGACATGCTAGATTTCTAGCCAGATTTTTCCAGTCCTTTATTACTGTAGAACCCAGTGTGGCTGGAACATTAGACTGGAAGAGTTTGCAACAAAAACAGTATGCAGCATTCTGGGTTTTTGAGTCCATAAGCCATGGCCTCTCCACTTTTTCACCAGTGGGGATTTCATGCCAGTAATGTGTTGGATGGAAACTTCTGTTTTCATTGTCTTTGGGGATCATGAAGTTTTTCACTTGCTGTGGCCCAGGCAGTGCAAAGAAGTCCCTCAGGCTACTGCTCAAGTGGATCGACAGTCCTGGATCATCTAGACTTAAGGAACTAAACTCAGCAGCAGCTGTTTCTTGCGCCACCACCGCACTCTTCTCTGATCTACACTTTTCTTCAGGAATGTGCAACATAGTTACATCCATTTGAGATGCTGCAGTAGCTGCCAGGTCACCTGCACTCTGACTAACTGGAAGATCAGGCGTCTCCTCACCAGTCACATCCTCATTGGGGCCAGAAGGCTCACTGTGAACATTTGTGTCTATATATCTCAGGAGAGCTCCTTCCTGCTTAGATAGAAAAGCTTCCTTTGCTTGCTTTCTTTTTCTGAATGCTGCTCCAGAGGGGAATTTTCTTCTTTCACTCATGACTGCTGTTCTGTGCTACCTACAGTGGCTCTCAACACTCAATTGAAGGGGACAAATAAACAGGCAGGTAGCAGGGCCTGAGTGAGGGAAGATATCAGTGTCTTAAGGGCCTAACTGGTTCCTATTACTTCAGTTGACTGCCTGTTCTCCTCAAGTGCGTTCAGGGAAGCAGCGGGAAACAGGAAGCACCCTGAGAAGCTGATGTTAATCAGACCAAGCTCCTGGGGGTGCTAGAGAGGTACATAAGAGGCTCCTCTCTCTCCCTTCAGCTCCTGGTGCTTTCTGTTATTCCCGATCACCTTTTCTTCTGCCTGCGTGTTGTGTCTCTTGTGCCCTCCTTCCTCCAGCACTGCACTCCACCATCTCTGTGCATCTAGAGAAGAGAGAATACATATGTGCCAGCAGCAGACACAATTTTCTACAGTCTGGGTCCTAGTGGTGCCCTCCCCCACAACAGTCTGGCACCTGAGGCGGCCGCCTCAGTTCTCCTCATGGTAAGGCCAGCCGGGGTGAGCATTTGTAACTTCAGTGTTGGTTTTGCTGTAGTACTTCATTGCAGAGCAAAGGAGTGGCAGCACACTTGATAGAAGATTGGGTAAGGCATGTTTGCCATAGAGAGCCAAGAATATTTGGCAGCTTGTGGGAGCATCTCTGTTTTGCCGTAAACTAGTATGTAGGATAGTTATTCCAGCCTATCACTAAAGTAACTCCAACTTGCTTCACAGCAGTTTAAAGCACATGATTTACCCAGAATTGTGAATCGAAGGAGGAAGTGAGTGATTTGCATGAGCTCTCAACCCTTCAGCATCGCAACAGTTTGTCGCTGCAGGGCTGAATCTTTTAAGGAAGAGAGGAGGCTTTCATTGGCAGGCCATTGTTTTCCTTTGACATTCATTCTACAACAAGGCAGGAACCACAGCGTTCAGCTACTTGCACAGCTGAGAAGTTTGCAAATACTTTTGTATGTGTGTCAGTCCCAAAATGAGGCAATAAAAAATCAGGACACTCAGTCCTGAATCTGTTTGGTAGCATCTACCTATTGTAGAAGGCTCTAAGCAGTACATGGGTGATTTTACTTAGAGTGCCATATGTGTGTCAAATCCTGGGCATCACACAGAGTGTTAAGAATAGAACTTTGATAATGTATTTGCTGTGGGTTTGTGTTACAACTTCAAAGTTATGTAAATGTAATTGTGTTTGTTATAATTGGAGATACAACAATAAAAATTATCTATAGACTCTGACACCAGCAAAACCTTTACTCTTTTTGGGAGAACTGGGAAACTTTATTGATAGGCTACTTCTTAAATTCATTTAGTTTTCAGCCTTTGTCATAATTTTAAAGTGCTTAACTTCTACAGTACTAATTGTGTTCATGCTGTGTTTTAAGGTTCACTATGACTTTGGATTAAGAAATATTTTATCTGTCTTAAGAACTCTTGGAGCAGTAAAAAGAGCCGATCCCAATGAGCCAGAGAAAACAGTAGTGATGAGAGTTCTACGGGACATGAACCTCTCCAAGCTGGTATCGTATTACCTTCACAAAATGCTTTTTTAAAATATATTTATTATATATTAGTATGAAATAAAGTGTATTTTCTCAGCAGTTGGTTACATCCTTTTGCAATGATACTACTTCTCTTTTAATGTCTGGCATATCAAAGCGATGGTGCTCTGAACCAATTTTTTTCTTTTTGTGAAGAGAAGACAACTCTTCCTCCCCGCCTCCCTGAATGAGAGACTTCAAACGAAGAAATAATAAGAAATCCTATACGATCTTAGAGGAAAATTTAGCCTGATTTTCAAATTACTTTTATATGGAATGGAAAGGAGAACAAACAAAAGAGAGAGGGAAAAAGAGCACATTGAATTAACATTTCATCTATCATTTTAGATCCCTATTAATCCAAAAATTCAATTTACACTATTTCTTGGCAATCTGCCTTTTCAAACATTATAGTAACCAGAATGACACATAGTGAGTGGGCTGTTTTGAAGTAGCTAAGGAATACTTACCTATTCTATTCTCTTCTACCACTACCATCTTCTATCCAAACAATTCTTCGTTTTTTCCATTTTGCTGTAGCTAGAAGATTATAGTGTGTGTAACCTCTGCGAAAGTACACAAACACCTGATTCACAATTAACTGTTTATTTAGCTAATTCATGCACATTTTTAAACCACAGTCTAGATTATAATGATTTATAGAGGAAAAAAATTAGACTTCAAGAGAAGTAGTAAGGAGAAATCTAGCCTGTTTGTCTAAATGGCAAATAGTTGGAGAGATTTACAAGAATTGTACTAAAATTTAAACATTTACATAAATTTTGAGTGAATATTTAATTTAGAAATTCCTATCTATGGTTAAGTTGCTTGAGTCATTTTAATAACATACATCCACTCATAATTTTCACGTTTGTTTTAGAAAAGATATCTATTTTACTACTGTCTTTTAAATAACATATTCTTGCAGATTGTTTGTCATTATAATAATAATTAATTTCAAAGAATAAATAATTGGGTTTTTTTCCTACCTTTTAATTGACAGGTAGATGAAGATGAACCTTTATTTATGAGTCTGATTAACGACCTGTTCCCTGGAATTACTTTTGATAAGGTCGGGTATCCTGAACTAGAGTCGGCCATTCAGAAAGAGACGGAGAAAGCTGGGCTTATTCATCATCCTCCGTGGATTCTTAAGCTTATTCAACTGTATGAAACTCAGCGAGTCCGACATGGTTAGTATGCCAAATGAGGGTTTCATACTCCATTATAGCAGTAAAGGCTTTTATATTTCTTTTCTACAAGTTATAGATTTTTTTCATTAATAATGTATTTTGAAACTAAACAGATGTCGTTTTTAAAGCCTCATATAGATATTTTTATGAGAAAATCGTTAAGAATAATTTTTATCATAAACAAAGAGCCCACCTTGTCCTCATAATATTGACAATTTAGCTGTAGTCTTTTTATGAGAAATCGGTGTGTGGCCTTGAGAGGAACTGAAGTTTCTAAGGGGGAAGTTAGAATGCAGAGTAAAATGTATTTTATTTCCTCCCCTTCTCGCCAAACTCAGAAATAGCTGATTTTGCTCAGTATTCTGAAAAAAGTCAAATTCGGGCAGATTCTAATTAGAGCTCTTTTCAGCTCAAAAGGTAAATGTTTCCTATAGTTATGAGCATGTAAAAGTGAAGAGGTTGCAAGTGAAACCGTCTTGAATCCTTAACTGTAATGGGTACTACCACATGCCTGTTGCACTTCCAAACACCATTAGGACTTCTCTGTTCAATGTTGGTCACTTCAGTTGAAGAAAGATAGAATAGAAATTGACCCAGTCCATAGAAGGGTAACAAAGACAGTGGTACAGCCAGATTTACAAATGATGGGAGATTGCAAACACCAGAATTAGCCTGGAAAGGAAAAGAGATAAAGAGAATCTGATTAAATTTGTCAAGATTTATGAAAGGATTTGTGAAGGATGATCCTTTTTATGCTTTCTCATAGTACATGAATCAGGGATCACTATCTTAAACTAATACCTTGGTGCATTTAGAACAAATAAGAAGAGATATTTCTTCACAAAGCATATTTAAATCTGTGGTCTTCACTGTCTCAGAAAGTCAGTTCACATATTATGGCTGGTTAAATGAAAGAGCTGAATAATGTTGTGGCTAATAATGTTTCTTCTTAATTCATTGGTCTAATGCAGAATGAAATTCTGGGGCCCATATAATACCCTCTTGGGGCAATACCAATGTGAGGGCCAGGGAACCCTCAAGGTTCCCCTTGTGGAATTGCCTTTGAATTTTACTCTTGGAATGTGGGATTTGTGTCCAACTGCAAGAAACTGGACATTCACCCACAAACATCATAATTCCCCTGAGATCCACACAGATCCTCAGGATCCATGGAGGGCAGAGGGCCTGCTGTTCAGTGCCTCCATATTGAGTCTGAGCCCCTGAAACTCTGGCCCAGCTGCCTGGCAGTGCAGCTCCAAAGGAAGCTGTGAGATCTGCTGCCAGAGAGTCCCTTGCAGATGTTTGGCCTAGTAACACTCTTTTTAGGCAGTTGCCGAGGCAGAGAGGCACCACTGGAAAGTTAACATCATCTTTACCTGTATTAATTTCCCACTGCTAATTTTATAAAGTGGAGGGGAGACAGGTACATTCCCTTAGCTCCAACTCCTCCCGATTCCCTCACCACCCATGGAACTTCAGATCTATGAGAGCTCTCCAGGGGCCCCAGAGAGAAGTGGTAAGAGTGCTGTAGAGGTAATTGTTCTCTTTTACAGGGAGAGAGGGAGATGTGTGCATGTTTAGAGCTCCTCTGTGCGCAGATCCTAAAGGCATGCTCTGCTCTGTGGGCCTGGTCCAAAGCTCATTGGAGTCAGCGGAGAGTCTCTCTCTAGCTGCAATGGTTTGGGCTCAGATCTTATGTTCCTAATATAGGGCTGGATCCTGCTCAGTTCTGAGCGCCTTCTATGAGATATTGAACACATATAACGCCTATTCCTTTTAGAGGGAGTCACAGTCGCTCTGCATTACGCATGCTTGGGTCCATAATGTTGGTCAAAAGGTCTGTGCTACTAAATTGCTCCATAACTTTGCATCCGAGATTTTAAAAGTCACCTATGGGATTTTGGTAACATACAAAAGCCAGTATGTGAACATTTCAACCTCCCTGGGCATTCTATAACAGATTTAAAGTAACTCTTCTTGAAAAAAAACCTTCAGAAACAAACTTCGAAGAGAAACAGCAGAACTAAAATTCATTTACAAATTTAACACCATTAATTTGGGCTTGAATAGGGACTGGGAGTGGCTGGATCATTGCAAAAGCAGCTTTGCCTCTCCTGGAATTGACACCTACTCATCTATTATTGGGAGTGGACTACATCCACTCTGATTGAATTGGCCCTGTCAACACTGGTTCTCCACTTTTGAGGTACTCCCGTCTCTTGTCATTATATAATGCATGCATCTGTAACTTTCACTCCATGCATCTGAAGAAGTGAGGTTTTATACCTCCGAAAGCTTATGCCCAAATAAATCTGTTAGTCTTTAAGGTGCCACCAGATTCCTTGTTGTTTTTGTGAATACAGACTAACGCGGTTACCCCCTGTTACTATGGCATTTTGATGCTCAATTTCCATTGCAATTAATAGGAAGTGGGCGTCCAAATCTCTAGGTGGCTTTGAAAATCTCAGCCTGAATGTCCCATCTGCTTTCAAACTATGTCATTGTTTCTTGGCGCATAGCTTTATTGATTTAATATAAAGTAACCGAGTAGGATCAACTATAGTCTAATTTTAATGTATTGTTTAAGAACTCAGTTGGCAACATGAGTATAAACTGATGAAGTAACAAGTTTGTCTGTTACTAAGGAAAATATATCAAAAATGTCTTCATAGTTTATGCAAGTGTATGTTTTTGTTCCTTGTACTCCAGGAAGAAATGCTCGGTTTTGTATATCGCTTGGAACAACTCTTTCTTGTAAAAGATATTTAAAAATGATTGTTTTTGTTTACCACCAGTCAATTGAGTGTCACCACATATGAACATCAAAAGGCAGCTGTGTTTTCCAGTTAGAAGAAGGAACAGAACTGCCTAAGGGAGGATAGAGAGCCACATTGGCTTGCCTAGCAGAATAAATCAGGCATTTATGAAAGCCTTTAATAAAACATTTTAAAAAATTCATTTCAGTCAACATTAAGAAAGTGGAATGAAAAACATCTTTTTTAAATTTAGTTTTGATTAAAAAAAAAAGCAAGATTCTGATGCAATGCATCATTAAATTGGGGTCTGACATTTCGGCATTTTATTTTAAAAGAAGTCTGTGTCTTTGTAAGGTATGATGACTCTGGGTCCGACTGGTGCAGGGAAGACAAAATGCATTAATATCTTGATGAAAGCAATGACAGACTGTGGCACTCCTCATAAAGAGATGAGGATGAACCCAAAGGCAATTACAGCTTCCCAGATGTTTGGTACTCTCGATGTTGCTACAAATGATTGGACAGATGGCATTTTCTCTACTTTATGGAGAAAAACTTTAAAAGCAAAGAAGGTAACTGGATATTGTGTTCTGACAGCTGATAATAGCATTTAATACTGTTTCTGTAAGGTATTATTACAAAGCAACACATCCCTTTCAATGCTTCATTTATGTGAAGGGTCTTTTTTGATCAAATCAAATCAAATTTGAAAATATAATATTTTAGTTATTGTTTGTGTCAGAGGGCTTGCTTCACTACTGGGGTAAGTTGACCTAAGTTACGCTACTCCAGCTACATGAATAATGTAGCTGGAGTCAATGTAGCTTAGGTTGACATACCCTGGTATCTTCACTGTGCTGCGTAGATGGGAGATGCTCTCTGGTCAACTTACCTTAATCTTCTCGGGGAGGTGGAGTACTAGAGTTGACCAGAAAGTACTCTGCCATCGATTTAGTGGGTCTTCACTAGACCCACTGAATCGACATCCACTGCAATATCCATGGTAATGAAGACAAGCCCTGAGCATTTAGGAATGTATACAGGGTTACTCTGAAGTACATGCCAGAGATCACTCACCTCCTCAAGCACAGACTTGAGCTTCTGGGGCTGGATCACTGAGCTCTGTAGGGTTTTATTTCCTCTTTCATCTTCTGTAAACCTTTAGTCCTTCCATTCTTTTCAACTCCCAATGCAAAGACTTTCAGTGGTTTAACATAGAGACAAAGAGGGGGAACTTGTCTCTCCCACGTTTTATGTCCACGCCACTCCAGATCAGTAATTATACTGGAGCAATATAGTTATAGCCTCAGTTGAAAAATGTTGCATACTGATTTCTCCTCTCTCTGCTCAGACCTGCAGACAGTGCTGCCACAGAGCCACATATGTTATGAAGTTTGCATTGTGTTTTATTTAGGCCTTGGAAAATGTGAAAGCTTGATATGAAAGAATTAGGTATCCTCTGTTAAGAGATGGTAGGTCTGCTCCTGTTCTCACTAAAGTTAATGGAAATTGTTTTCATCTGCTTCTTTGGGAAAAGGATCAGGTCATATGGCTGTCACAGGAAAGCAACATATCTCTGTATATAACAACTGAAATTAACTTTTTGTCACTTTGATCAAAAAATCTTTGGTATGACACACAGTAATGAAGTGAAATTTCAAATCACTGGGTAAATAAGGAAAAAAAGGAAGTATTATGATTAATAATAAAGCATTCAGCACCACATCAGATAATTTACAAGTCAATGTTTATATAAAGTAATGTATTCTCGTATGTGTTCAAAAAACTATATTTTTGATCATAGTATTTACACTTGTACATGTATATTTTAGGGAGAACACATATGGATAGTTTTGGATGGTCCTGTGGATGCGATATGGATTGAAAATCTGAACTCCGTTCTAGATGATAACAAGACCCTTACTTTGGCTAATGGAGATCGTATTCCAATGTCCCCAAACTGCAAGATTGTTTTTGAGCCCCATAACATTGACAATGCTTCCCCAGCAACAGTATCTCGTAATGGGATGGTCTTCATGAGTTCCTCCGTGTTAGATTGGAGGCCCATTTTAAAGGCGTGGCTGCAAACTTTGCCTGCTACTCACTCTGATGTCCTATGGAACAGCTTTAACAGTGTATTTCAGGTATTATGGCCAGTACTTGCTACAAAGAAAAATGAATTCCAATCTGCTTATTTAGCATTATTTTTCCTACATTCTACTTAAGTTGTTTATCCCATTTATTTATTTAATAAAATAAAGAACTGACATAAAGGATAATCACAAAGCATAATGCGGACAAAGAAAGGGCCTATAACAATAGCTAACATAATCTAAATGAAACAATATTAGGTGGATAATATGGCCACTAATTTGAGTGGCGGGAGGGCTTTTCCTTTGTTTTTATTTTTTTAATCTGTTGGCTGTTTGGAGATAAATTGTTATCTCCATTTGATTATTTTATGCTGCTGGCTGGCAGAATTAATTTATGCTGCTTGGTGAGTAACATGGTTTTTGATATTTTAATTATCACTGGAGTGCTCAGAAGGTTCTAAATGGGCTTTTTTGTTTCTGATATATTTAAACAAGAAAAAAATCAGGCCAAAGTCATCCTTATTGAAGCTCTGTTAACTTCAGTTACAGCAGGGGTGTATTTGATCCATGAAGTCTAGATTCTGTAAGACCATGCACTTTTAAGTTAAGACTTGTGTGCATGATATTTTTGACATAGTGTCAAGTATCAGGGGGTAGCCATGTTAGTCTGTATCCACAAAAACAACGAGGAGTCCTGTGACACCTTAAAGACTAAAAGATTTATTTGGGCATAAGCTTTCATGGGTAAAAAAAAACACTTCTTGCATCTGAAGTGGGTTTTTTACCCACGAGAGCTTACGCCCAAATAAATCTGTTAGTCTTTAAGGTGCCATCAGACTCCTCATTGTCTTTGTATTTTTGACATAGCGTCTCTTTATTAAATTATTAGGCTAAATCATGCTGAATCCAAAAAGACCAGAGGGAAAATCCAGAATGTTTTATCCTTCCATACTACATGTACAAAATGCTGTGTAACCTTCTACAAGATATTCATGAATGAGGCAAAGGCTGGAAATTGACAGAGTTTTCATTAATCACCAGGGACAGTCCTACACAATGGTGGACGTATAATAGACTTACATGTAATAGACCATCTCTGATGCAACCAAAGCTTAATTTTTCTTCATAAAACATTACTATTGAAAGTTAATGCTGTGTATTATTTTTGCCTTTGCAATTTTCTTTTCATTTTTTTAGTTGGCACCTTGTATTAGCACAACTGAAACTGATCTTTCTTTTCCTTTCTCACTAGCTGTCTCTTTTGCGAGTTCTCCCTGTTCATTTATCTCAGCTTCCATAGTTGTTTTTTTCCCCACCTTTTTCATTTTTGTTGGATTCTACAAGAGAGGTTTTTCTTGTGCTGGCCTTTTGAACTGTCCTTGTAAAAATGTGTTTGTAAATATGACAAAAGCAATGACTAATATACTGTTACAATAGCTAGAATGTTAAGAAATGACCTCTCATAGAAACGTTTCATCTTAGTTCCTTCCCATGTACATTGAAACCCACTTCTGGCATTACATTCATTTTGCCGTAACCTCCAAAAAGTAATGATCAGACTTAATATTTCCTGTAGCGGTAAGAAAGGTAATTCTTATAATGAATTTTAAAAATATGCTTCCAAAATAATGTATATTTGGGTCAATTTACTGCTTCCTTCCCATGATTGTCTTTTATATTTTATGCTATACCTTGTTCTGAAAGCATAATAGCGACATTTTTCAGAAAAAAAGTGTATTTTATTAGCCTGAGAGATGGAAAAGCAGTGAAATATAAAGTTTGTTCCCTGCTGAAGGCTATATTTGGAACTATCCAAATGTAAACCAAAGCTCTCAGACTGTCAGTTCTTCTTTCACTTTTAATGAGCTATCTTTGCTTCTGAGATAATGTGGGCAATAACACTGATTTTACAGATGGTGATAATACTGATTCCATATACAGATGATTCCTTTTTCTCATATTACTTTTTTCAGTATATAAAAAATTGGATAAGTAAACTGTACAAGAGAACTTCGTAAAATAAAGTGCACTAACAGCAGTTTTCAAGCTTCGAATACAGGATTACTCACATTAGACCCAATATCAATAAAAACACAGATATAAATAACTTATAAATAGGTAACATGTAGAAGAACAGTGTGGATAATGCTACAGAAGGGAAATATACTCACCAGGGACAGAATCTGTCTTCACTTACCACTTGTACAAAACCGCTTAAATTGATGTGAATTAAACTAAATTTGGCTCCAAATTAGGTGAGCAATCAAATGCAGTATTTACAGTTGGTTTACAAGAAACAGTCATTTCTGTGATTATAAAGCATTAAAGATCAGTGTATAAGGTAAATATTATGCATGAATGAAATCTCAGGGTGAGTTCATAATCAGAAATGTGAACGAGAGTTGCCATATTATTTTGTCTGGCAATTTGTACTAAGCCATAATGTAATGGGACTGCCAAAGTGAATATTGTTATAATTCTTATCATGATAACATTCTGTTAGAAGACCAGAAATAATACCAATATTTTAAATGTATTTTCATTATCAACGGATCCCAAAACTCTAAGATATACAAGAACCACTTCACCCACTACTGAACACATGTGGTGTGGAATTGTAGCAGTTATTTAATAGCAAACAACAATAGTGGACAACAGTTTAGGACCGGAAGTGAAGAAGATTACGTATCAGTATGAAATGTTGGGGAAAATGTATCTATTTACTCATTTATAAAATATACACAATTACAGAAGTTCAGCTTTCTATATAAAATGTAATATAAAGGCCAAAAGAAAAGAGAAGAATAAACTCACAAAAACCTATTTTCAGTAGAATTAAAACTATCTTTGAGGTCTCTTTTTTCCATAGGAATTTTTTCAGTCAGGTTACTGTGACCCTCAGAAGTGTTTTCAAAATACTAAACTTTACTGTCCATATCTGAAATCCTAACACTAAGCTCTACATGCACATTTCCTCTCTCTGAGTGATACAGCCTCCTATAACTGATAGAGTTGCTTTTTTGGAAGAGGTAAGCATCTGGGGGAGTTTCTCGAAATTGAAGTAATTAGAGGAATCCCACAAAGAGGATGCTCAGTTAGTAGCATTGGTCCTTTTTGTCACAGAATATAAAGCTGTAAAATCTGTTGTTGCTTTGATGTAGGCAACTTGAGCTTCATCGTTTTCTTGCACAATAGATACAGAGCAATTGTCATCCTGGATCAGACCTAAGGTTCATCCAGTCCAGCGTCCTGTCTCTGCAGTGGCTAGAAACAGATGCTTCAAAGGAATTTGTAAAAGCACTGCAATAGACAGATGTGAGATGATTTGGTCTCCACATTAGATCTCATCCTGATCTCTGACAGTTGAAGACTAGCATTAGCCTTGGAGCATGAAGTTTAATCTCCCGTCCAAAATTTTTGTTAACATTAACATTATTATGACTCTGGCTATTTTTGTTAATATAAATGTCCAAGCCCTTTTTTAAGCAAGCTAAATTCTTGTGGCAGTGAGTTCCACAGACTACACATCTTGAGAAAAAATATTTCGTTTTATCAGTGAACTTGCCACCTTTTAATTTCATTGAATGTCTCCTTGTTCTTGTGTTCTGAGACAGGGAAAACAAAAGTTCCTGATCTAACTTCTCAATACCATTAATATTTCTATATACTTGTTATCATTTCCTCTTATTATTTCTCCAGTTCCTCTTATGTCTAAACAAAATATCCAAATAAATGATAAACTGATTTAAACTGTCTTCCTGGAGCTTGCAACCTACTTTCTTCCAATGTATTGAAAGCATTTAAAAATATAGTAATAGAAATTTATTTGAAGTGCATTAGAAACTATAGCACTGATTCTCCTCTCACGTCAGTTTAAACGAAGGACCTCATTACAGTTACACTAGTGAAAAACCAGCATGAGTGAGAGAAGAATCCTACTCTAGAAAGTAAGGAGATGGTCTAATGTATGTATTGTTATGGCAAGCTTTGTGTTGCTGTCTTCCAACCAAAAAAATGGGAACAATAAATGTGCAGAAGATATATGGCAGATCCCCAATGTAACTCAAGAAGACTTTCTGAATTGCTCCTTTTGAAAGTTGCTTTATGTAGCCATTATGAATAATTTCACTGACTGTGATACATCAAAGCTACCTATTTAGGATGTTTGCTAATAGTGACTTCATGTTTTTAATCTGAATATTCGTACTCACAGAAACTGAAGTGAAATGTATTTAAGTCACAGAATAAAGCGATTGAACGCTTGTATTAAAAATAAATCATGGCACTGATTTATTAGTTTTTTAAATGGCTTTCTTTATACTCAGATGATCTTAATGTTTTTCTTCGCAGGATTTGATTGATTTTGTTTTCACTGCTGTGACACCGAAAATGCCAGTTTTAGAATGCATGTCCATCAAACAAGCTATTGACCTCCTACAGGTAGATACGACATCAGGTTATCTGTCTCTTGTTTTGTTATTTGTGCCTGGATATTGTTCAGAGCAGGCAATAGTTACATATTGTGTCTTTTTTACAGGGTTTATTGGCAGACAGAAATGAGAAGCAGCCCAGCCAAGAGCATTTAGCTCGCTTGTTTGTTTTTGCTATAATGTGGTCAGTAGGAGCTCTTCTGGAATTGGATGACAGAGTGAAAATGGAACTGTTCTTACGGAATCATTCTGCAACGCTGGAACTTCCAGCTGTGAACGGAGAAGAAACCATGTTTGAGTTTGGTATTAGTGATTGTGGTCAGTGGGAACACTGGTCGAAGAGGGTTTGTATGCCATAATATACTAGTTCTTTCTTTTGAGTAAGCGTGAAAAATATATTAGACAAGAAAAACATTGTTTTTCTCTCATTAAAACTTGTAATTTAGTTTGGAAAATTATGCCTAATAAATTACCATAATATTCTTTTCTGAAGGAATTTTTCTCCTGTCACAAATATTTTGAGTCAGAGATTGGGAACAAACAATGGAAATAGTTTGGGAGTAAAACGGGAAAAAAATCCTGTCTTAGCTTTCTCCAGTGCCTGTCACCACAATATAATTAAGTTCCCCCAGCAAAGACCAAAGTAGTCTATAAAATGGATAATGGGGGTGTGGGGAGTGAAAATACTCCATCGGTCTTGCACCCCATTCAGGGCAGCCTACTGACTAAATGCTAGTGAACACTCTGCTTTCAAGAAAAAAGGCTGAAGAAAATGTCTAACCTATTGTTTATATTTTTTCTATTTCAGGTACCTGAATATGTTTATCCTAAAGATTCAGTGCCAGAATATACCTCCATCCTAGTTCCAAATGTAGACAATGTCCGAACAGATTTTCTAATGGACACGATCATGAAGCAGGGGAAAGCAGTTCTACTTATTGGAGAGCAGGGAACAGCAAAAACAGTTATGGTTAAGGTACATAGAACAGAAGAAAAATCCTCCCATCTTCATAGTATAGCATTGGTACAAAAATAATTGACCTGATCATGTGTTACAATGAAATGGGCAGGTTGGAAAATATGATTAAATGCCCACCACATTAAATTACAGTAATTCCCACTGAAACATTTTTCCCAATACACAGACATTGTAGTTCAGAAAAGGATACATAATAGCTATTTATCATTTTGCTAGTGATGGTCACAAGACCATGACATAATTGTTAGGGAAGTCACTTTTTTTCAGGTACCATCTCCAGATTTCTCGCGAGAAGCTAGATTAGAGAGCTTGCTAACATACTGCCTCTGGCTAGAGCATTTCTTATGTTTCTATCCATGCTCTCTCTGTGGCATATGCATGAACTATCCTTTTGATCCTTTACCCTAACATTATTTGTCCACATTGCAAAGACTTTTTTCAGAAGCTAAAAAGGACAGAAATAAAAACTTCTTTCTTCACTTGGAGATTTTTCAGAGGCCAAGTCTAATAGTTCTTATCTGCCCTCTTCATTGGCTAATAGAAAACCACTTACTGTTCTTTTCTCCGGGGAGGTGGTGGGGATGCTACAAGCATTACTCTTAAAGTACCCAATGTTTTGGGTTTTATTTTCATTTATAAAATGCCCCTAGTTAGTCTCATGATCCATGTACAAAATTTAATAACTTACTGCGTAAGAACCCAAAGTCTAGAAGAAAAGATCTACTCCCAAGTTATAAATTAAGCACCAATGCATCCTCTAGCTATTCTGCTTTCCCTGGAATGTGAATTTTAAGATCCATCTTAAAGTGGTTTGTACTGATGCCAGTAGCAATTAATATATCTTTTCAGTTCAGCTGTTGGTGCCACCATGTGTGCCAATATAATGTCAACTTCTGTTCCTGGCACCAGCTGAGAAAACTATTTTAGCAGCATGACGGGGAATGGTATGGATGGTGGTCCTGATATCCTACATACTGGAATTCAGCCAGATGCTAACAATCTCCAACCTTCAGCTGCCACTCCCCTCCCTAAAAATACGGAGATTTTATTCCAAGGAGTGACTTAACTCTCATCCATTCTAAACAGAAAAGAATATCCCTTCACAGAGGGAGGCATAATTTAAAAAAGCACCAAGATCCATTCAGTCTCATTTCAGATTAAAGATTACAGTAAATTGCCTCTCCAAGTAGTCCTCCTCCTCCTCCTTTACTTTATTCATTACCTGCACCTTATAGAAAGGAATTCCTTGTATTCAGGAATTGCCAAATATGTGCACCTGCTTTCACAAAAAAACAAAACAAAAATCCCCGAGTACCTTTTTGAAATGGAAAATTTCAGGAGTTAAACTGAAAATTTGGAAAAGTTTTGTGTGTGAATACATGGTGATGGTTATAATGAAGGCTAGTTTACAACCTTTATTATAGTAGTTGCTATTGGGAGTTCTACTGTTCTAAAAGTAGAAGGCCTTATTTACACTACTGTAATAGAGTGGAGAACAAGGTCCAGAATCTGGTTAATAATCTGACATTGAAAGTTCCTGTCCTTCAGGTGTCAGAAATAATTTTTAACAACATGACTTCTGCAACAGATCTCAGAAGACCCATTTAAGTCAAAACTATTTATTCCATATATATATGAGCATTAATTATTTGAGCTATCGTTATTCTCACCATGTGAATACTTTGTACTAAAAAAAATGAGACAGGATTTCTTTTGAATTGTTCTTGCATTTGTAATGGTACACAGGCTATTATTAATATCATTAGGAGAGGGATGGGCAGTGAAATGCTCCAGTTCACCAGCTGCCTGTGGTGTTCTTCAAATACCCCAACTATGGATGTTTGAAGAACATCATCTTTTTGTGTCTTTGTCAGAAAAAGTGCTTTTAAAAGGCAGCACTTCTGAAAGGGAGATTCTGGTTTTGAGCAGTCAGCAAAATCGAGATCCTAATGTTCATTGAAATATCTTTTTGGGGATGGAAAATATTTTCCTTTCTGAAGTACCTTGCTAGTTCTGCTGTTGATCTGATAGTTATAAAATCTGACTAACAGTAAATGCAGAGCTCTAAATATTCTTTGTTCTGAGGTTCTGAAATTGGAGAATTTCCATTCAACTCTGTTATAAATGTAAGAATGTAAATTATGTTTGGTATTTTCATCCTTATAGGCCAAGTGAATCTTTTAAAACTGTTCAGTTAAAAACACAATTGAAAATCCCAGGTTTTTAATGCAGCATATGTAGAGACTTATCCTTTTAAACAAAATATCAGAAAACAGTTTCCTCCTTAATGTACCTGCCTTGACTTCACTTGATTTCAGGGTTTGTGGATTTCACCTTTGGTACAGTTGGTAATGTTACAAATACCTAAAGCAGTGCAGAGTGTTGAACCCCCTTGGCTGCTTAAGATTATCATCAACAGTAGCAGGGATAATATGAGTCTGTGAATTCAGGTCTTTGTAGGCAAAACGCTTTTAGACCTTAACAAAGATTCTCTGCATTATCAGGAAAAGAGAAATATCAGTCCCTTTGATGTGCCTGTTTCTCATTTACACAAGTGCCCCTTTACCTTCAGAAAAAAACGAGTTTAAGATTTATTTGCATTATGTCAAAGGTCGCAACAATTGAAGACATCTGTTAAAACGCTGTAAACTTTAATACTCTACATGGATTAAGAGTTTTTTTGAATTTCAGGTTATAGGCTCATAATGTTTGTTTTAAATAAGCTTCTGTTAATATTTTAAACTAAATAGTAAGTCTAGGATTCTTAAAAGTTGCCATTGGTTTTGGTTGCTTCTGTCCATGGGTACCCAATTTGAATTACCTTATGTCTGATTTTTCAGACGGGCTGAGCTTCAGTGTCTCTCATTGACTTCACCTAGAATTGTGGGTGCTCTGCAGTTCTGAATTACATAAAACGTATGTTTATTTTATAGGGTTATACCAGCAAATATGATCCTGAACTTCATCTGACAAAGCGCTTAAACTTCTCTTCTGCCACTCTGCCAAATATGTTCCAAAGGAGTATAGAAAGCTACATAGATAAAAGAATGGGCACGACCTATGGTCCTCCAGCTGGAAAGAAAATGACCATATTTATTGATGATATTAACATGCCTGTGATTAACGAATGGGGTGATCAGGTGAAAAAATGTTAGCATTAAATAATAAGTGAATGCAAATGCTTCATGTGTACATAAAGGAGAAGCCAACTTGATACCGTGGTGTTTTTAAGACTTTGAAAATATTTTAAGGAGAACTGAAAATCCATATTTCTTGCTGGGTGTTTTTGCAATAAATACTAGACCATGTCAGGAATGGGGCATTTTGCCTAAAATTCCCAACCATTTGTAGCAATGGTACCACGGGCCAACAGTGTTTTATAGGCTGAATCTGTAGACATGTTCTGAACAGCATTTAGGCAACACAGAACTTAAATGCCAATGGACAATCAGAGTACTGTCAATTCTAGCATTCCTACCATTACTACTCATGGTTATGGAGAACTGGACATAGCACAAGTGCTAAATACTAGAGGAGAAAATAGCATAGGATGACACATCCCTGTGATATATTGGATTATAAATACCTCAATGCTACTTTTCCTCATAACTGATGAGAAATTGTCAGAATAAAGTGGTCAGAATTAGCATTAAGCTATTTGATAACCACTGTAGCTTTTAGGCCTTTCATCCCAGTTACCTGTAGTACTTGTGGTGTTTATGAACTGGCTGTACTGGAAGTAAAGCAATAGTTTCTATTTTCTACTGAAACAGCTATGCTTATCTAGATAGGAAAAGGGAGCATGAGAATCCAGGAAGCAATAAAAGCATCAGTCCAGACTTTAAAGTGCAGTTATCACTAGCTGCATTCGAACCCGATAGTTTAGACAGGTATTTAGGCGCCTAGGTATTTACATGAGTTTTCAAAAATTAATAAATGAATATTTCATATACCTGCCCTTTCTGGAAGTTTGTCTTCATTTTAATTACTCATACACTGGGCCAGCAAGCATTCTTGCTGAGCCTGTACCTCTGAATTTGTAGCTCTGTGAACCCCAGCCAGGTCCTGCAAGCCTTGTAGACCTGGTTTGGAAAGTAAGGATCCTCTCAGTTTCGTGCTTCCTTTCCCTTTGGAAGTAGAGGTTATTCATCATGGACTACTCCTTAGCCTTCCCCTTCCCATCCAAAGCCCATGTTCTATCATGTCTCCTCCTCTCCTTCCATCCAGCCCCGCAAATCTGTCTCTCTCTCTTCCCAAAGCCCCTATCTAACCATTCCCGTTGCTGAACTAACCACTTCCACTCACTCATCAAGTGTCTGTTCCAGTTACTGTATGCATGCATGTCTCTCTCTCTCTCTGTCCCTTCTTGGGCTTCCTGGCCCAGCTGATGCCTCTAGTATGTGGCTGCAGGCTGATGATTCTCTACCCACCTGCACCTCATGATCTAGGTGACACCTCACCATGCCTAACCTTGAGATGCTTAAGTTTTCCTAGGCACCTTTCTTCTCCCTGGCCCCAGTACCTTCTTGCATTGTGACAAACCCAGTTGGTCACCTGGCTATGACTACAATATATACAATTCTGTGCAGCCAGCGCTGTGCACCTGCAGCTGCTGGTCCCACTTACCATCCCGTATAAACATTTCTGAGGTGCTTAAAAGAACTGTTCTAAAAGACAAGTGAGGTTACTAGATAGTTTTGAAAATTCCTGGACAAGTAATCAGTTACAAACTGGACCAGAACATTTGGAATAATTTATTTGTTTTCTTTTGTTGCTTTCCTGAATGATATTCTGTAAACAACATGATTCAATGCAAAGTACTGTGCTTTTTTATTTTTTCTGCTCATTTATTATGTAGGAGATTAGGATTCAGATGGACTGTCAAGAAATAATACCTGATTATTCTCTTTATGTTTCTGTAAGATCACCAATGAGATTGTAAGGCAGCTGATGGAGCAGAAAGGTTTCTACAATTTGGAAAAGCCAGGAGAATTCACTAATGTGGTTGACATCCAGTTTGTAGCTGCCATGATTCATCCTGGAGGAGGTCGGAATGACATTCCTCAGCGCCTCAAGCGTCAATTTAGTGTTTATAACTGCACCCTACCTTCCAATTTGTCTATTGACAAAATATTTAGAACAGTAGCTGAAGGCTATTTCTGCGTGCAGAGAGGCTTCCCTGAAGAAGTATGTAAACTGGCATCAGCATTAGTACCTACAACTCGAAAAGTCTGGCAAGCAACTAAAGTAAAGGTAAAAAAAATGTGACTTTTGTTAACAAGCCTGTACTTGCACCATGAAATGAAAAGGTAGGAGAATTATGTCTTTTTACTATAGCACAGTACCTGTGGAATTTCTGCTTTGATAATAATTAGTATCCACAGGATCCACTGTCTGTTGGAAAATGTGATGGTGACAATGATTCTGATAGGATGATATTATTAATTTGTTATTTTATGCTATTTGTGGTAGCTCCTGGAAGCCATGCAGGTGAGCCCCCATTGTACTAGGTGCTGCAAAAACATCTAGTAAATATAAGTCCCTGCTCCAGGGAGCTTTCATTCTAAATGACGAAAAATTGCAGGGGGAAGAAATAAACAAGTGGGACTGAGTGCGGAATATGGGAACAGAGTAACAAAAAATAATAGAGCCTTACCAATTCTTAGCTGATCACAAGAAATACTCATAACTTGCCATCTGTCTAGCTGTAATCAAATTGTATTTTTGTATGCATTGCTAAAGTAATGATAGGAGACCTGAGCAAGTAATTAACAGAGAATAACTTATCATACAAATTTTGCCTCTTTTCTGTACATGAATTGCCTGCAAATAGATTATGAATTTTTTAAATTTATTTGAATTTCTTCAGCAAATAATTCTTGGTTTGCAGATTGTTTGCAAATGATTCACTGTAAATATGCATTATCCATGCTGTGTTGGCTAGCTGCTTACATCACATGATGGTGTTTCTGTCCCTTGCCTTGATGATGAGCTTAACTAACACACACAGTAGGAACGGCAGATTTACAATATAGAATGTAATTTAAAATTCATTTCTGGCCAATGCTAAAATTTAAAATATTTTTTTTCTCAAGTTGTAATGCTAATAAAGCTTGAGTGCTCAATGTTCATAGATATTGAATATGAAAAGGCCACAAACCCAACTGCCTCACAAGTTGTTTTTGAATTTGAACAAATATTCAAAGCCAATTCCAGTTGTCATAATCTTCCTTGGTCAGCAGAGTTGTGACCATGACTTGAGGCCTGGAGAATAGGGGTATGGAAAGGGGATGAGGAACTGTGCATATTACATAGGCCTCAGCAGAGACACAGAGGAACAGCTAGTCAAACTTTTTATAGTGAACAATTTATTCAACAAATATAGGTCTTTTTTCTGTCAGTGACTTGTCTAAGAAGAAATTGTAATTTTTACACATTTGTTCATTGTTCAAAATTGCTCAACACACAAATTTTACCAACATCTTGAATTACAGATCACCGGTGATCTGTTTGCAGTGAGCAGTCAGTCAATTATTTGATGTTCAGGATGTGAGATCTATGACTGATCACCAAAGTCATATGACATTTGCTTTGCTCGTTGATTGTCTGACCAAATTGTTATTAACTGCTCTACTTTCACCGAAATTAATTTAATGAATCACAAATCTAATTTCATTTTCTAATTCAAATAATATTGGTTAATAGCCTGAAATTTTCTTCTTGTAAACATTCATTTGAATAAAATTTCGCTCATGAGAAGCAAACAAAATAAGGGGTGTATGTTTCTGAATTGAGATAAAATGTTTGTAAATACTTTCCCCCACTATTTATCCTACTCTCCACAGAGGGAACTGTGCCCCAGGAGAAAAAATAGTGTATTTGTGAACTATTAGAATTCCAGATTTGCTAAATATAAAACAAAAAGGCTAAAGATATCTATTACCTCAACTGTCTTTTGGAAGAAGAGGGAAAGGGGCTACTTTGCTTTTAAAGTTTTTTGTTTTAAGAGCTCCTCTCACCCTTCATCTTCCTCCATGCTCCTTTTCCTCCTCCCTCATTTTCTTCCTCTTCTTCCCCCCATTTCCCTTCATTACCTTGTACTCATGCTTGTGAACAGGACAAATTTCTCAAAAAGAACAAAAAGAGGGAGACAAAACCAGGGGAAGAGGGAGGAGAGGAGTGAGGGGCCAAGAATTGCAGCTGTTTTTAGTGAGGCCTTTCATTCCGTGGTTGGCCGAGTTATCCTGACTGCACTTCATTCCTCGTTATTGTGGCTTTGAAGATTTCCGGAGAAGTTGATATCCCACACATAAGTAATTTATGAGCTGATCATCATCCTAATCTTCTTTTCGTTTCGTATGTTAACTGTGTTCTAAATATCATGAATGAATTTCTGCCTTTAGTGCAAAATTAATTTTGAAGTTGATTGAAAAAATTCAGTGTTCATTTAATACCATAGTGATAATTATTAAAGAACTATTTCAGTGTTTCTTAAGTAGTTACTTGAACATTGATTTAACATTCTTTTGTAGATGTTACCAACTCCAGCTAAATTTCATTACATCTTTAATTTACGAGATCTCAGTCGTATTTGGCAAGGAATTCTTACAGTTTCTGCTGAAATCTGCCAGAACACCAGTGTTTTGGCTGCTCTCTTCCAGCATGAATGCAGTCGTGTTATTGCAGACAGGTTCATCATCCAAAATGACAAAGACTGGTTTGAAGATATGATGAGAAAGGTAAGTTGAATGATGTTCAGTATTCACTTTGAAGGAGGCTTACGAAAAACATAACTGATGATGGTAATATACTGTGTTTTGTAGATTGCGTCTGAGGATCGTTGTCAAGACTTACTAGGAAATGACCACAAGGAATTATACTTTGTGGATTTTTTGCGTGATGCCCCAGAGGCCACTGGGGATGAACCTGATGAAGTAGAACTAGAAGCTCCTAAAATTTATGAGTCTATTCCTTCCTTTGATAACTTGGCTGAAAGATTACAGATGTTCATGCAGCAGTACAATGAAACCATCAGAGGAACACATATGGACTTAGTATTTTTCAAGGTATTTGTTTCCCTGATTGATAGTAAACATCGTTATTACTGAAAGTGCCCCAATATACAGCCCTTCCTTTGTAGATTTCTCTTTATGTAATGATGCATGGATTTTATATGGTCCTGCCAAGACTGTCACTGAAGTTTGACCAAAACTGCTAATTCTATGTTCTGTGAAGAACTCCTGTGTCTCTTACAAACAAGTCATATAGAATACTGTTTATGCCACCAGGCTTTGCTGCTGCCTCAGTTCACACGAGTTATTCAGTCACTTTCCAACTCCCAGTCTTTTCCTTCCTGCCTTGAAACTCCAAAACAAAAGCTTGTTGCATGCACTGAGAGCATCCCTTCACTAATTTCCCCCACCCTACTACCCATTGAGGCTACTCCCTCCTAAAAGATCCCTTGTCCCCTTTTTCTTCACAGACACTTCTTCCTGTCTGGGTGTGGTGGACTTACAGATCAGTTTTTGACTGCATCAGCTTACCATACTGATCATCCTGTCCTTTGTCATGTCCACTGCAAGGGCTGGGCCTGTTCCCTGGGGCTGAGTGCATGGTTTTGAACTGAATTCAAGTGTGATCGGATTAACATAAAGGCTTTTTTTATTTACTGCGGTCACTGTTCAGGGCATAAATAACATGCTTAATTGCATATAAATTCATTGCTCTTCTACTTTTCCTATTTAGACAAGCTGCTGTTTAGAAAGGTTGTAAATATCTCTCCTCAGTAGGCTTTCTTCCTGCCCCTCCTCTATCCTCAGAGTCACAGGTCCTCTTAGCTCCCCTGAGAGCAGACACTGCATATGACATGCTCTTGTGTGAGCATGAAATAGGGATGCTCTTTCAGGGCCAGATCTTCTCCCTGTTGAAGTAAATGGGAGCCTTTCTATTGATTTCATAGGGCTTTGGATTAGGCCCTGAGTGGACACCAGGTAAGGATCTGGCCCCAAATGAAAGCAGTCACTGACTGATGAGTTTCTACATGAAGATGACAGACAATCTTTTTGGTCTTTACATCATTTTAACAATGTTTCTTTATGCAGGATGCAATGATCCATTTGGTTAAAATATCCCGAATTATCCGTACTCCGCAGGGAAATGCCTTGTTGGTTGGTGTGGGTGGATCTGGAAAACAGAGCTTGACCAGATTAGCATCACATATTGCTGGATATCAGAGCTTTCAGATTACTCTAACAAGGTAACACAATGCAATATACATAGATGTTGATATATTGATTCCTTAATCTACTATGTAAATTAACCATTCACAATTAATTTCAAATAGTACAAAGCCTTTCAAGCATTTCAGCCCTAATTGTAAACTACATTTTTCAGCCAAAAGTGCACATTGAGATGCACATTTGGCAGATGGCAGAACTGGGTGGATGTTCTGCTGCCTTAATAATACATGGAGATACAGTAAAAACTTTTGGCACAAGGCCTTTTTTCTTCCTTTAAGTGATTCTAGCCCACAGTGTTCCTCTATAAAATCCTGTGTAAATCCCGCTTCAAAAATCTCTCACTTTAAAATGACCAGACTGAATACTTCATTAAGTCTCTCTGTGCAGTATCAGTTGTAAATAAACACTTTGAGTGAAAATCTTGCAACTGAAAAGATGCTAGGAGGGAAAGGGAAAAAAGACACGTCAAGCCCCTCTAGAGGTAGAAAAGAGAGAGACAGCAGGAGAGAGATGCGGTGGGTTATAAGAAAGAGAGAAAGCACAGAAATAGGTTCAAGACAGCACAGAATTTAATTCTATATCTGTAGGATTCCACTCATTCCATGTGCTGAATAAAATATTTCAGAAACTTTCAGGAATGGATAAATGTTGTGGTGATCAATATAACACAAATTACTGTAATAACCACAGTCACTAAGCGTAGACTAAACTGATGGATTGCTTCAGGTGCCCTGCAGTGGCAGAACTGGGAATAGATATAGGGCAATGTTAATATTGTGAGGGAACTGCAGCAGAACTTAGCAACGTTTTCTGGGTAATTGATTTAACCTTGAATCAGAGGTTTGTTATGAAGTGCTTAAGAATTAGTTATGTGGATATTACAAGTATTATTTATTACTTTTAGAAGGCACATTAGAAACAAAATGATCATTTCAAAGATGAACTGATAAAGGAAAGGGGAAAATATTTATTTCAACTTCCATTGGTTAAAAGATACAGTGGATAAAAATACCAGTTTATTAACTATTGACCTGATATTCAACCATCTGAATTCAACAGCAAAATGACCGTTGGCTTCATATGGACAACATTTTTACGTATTTGATTTGTGAACAAGCTGAGTCCCTTGTCAACAAAGCACATACACCCTGAGTTAGTGTCCAGACTCACCCCTTTTTGGAGTTTGGCAAAATTGTTGATTTGAAATAAATAACACAACATAAACCTCAGCCTAAGCTTCCACTTTAAGCTTGGAGGTTCCTAGGGCTTTCCTTTAAGGATCCTCTCGGTTCTCATTCTCAGTTGCCCTAAAAGACAATCCCACATTCTTTATATCTTGGTTAGAAGTAATTGGACCCATTCTCCAGTATGACTCTGCAGTAATTACTCTGAATCTTAATGAAGAACTGTCATAGTATACTTTCCTCAATCTGAACCTTAGAGTCCAAAAATGAGGTACTAGCATGAAATCCTCTAAGCTTAATTACCAGCTTAGATCTGATACGCTGCCACCAATCAGGATTCTGAGTACCTGATAAACTCTGGTCTCCCCAAAACCTTCCCTGG